>NW_026600972.1:0-92729 GCF_029448725.1 Salvelinus fontinalis
TCTGTAGATTCTCACAGTACAGACTGTAGAGCGTTGGGCTGTTGGGGATTTACAATCTGTAGATGATGTTTTTGTTAAACACCCCTCCTATTTCCCTTTTCTACCTGAAGCTGTAACTATGGTAACACAGACCTTGTTTTCCAGGTGCATCTGAAACCCCACTTTAACTACAGCCCAGCCACAGACAACCTGATCCCCTGTAAGGAGGCTGGCCTGGCCTTCTCTAAAGGAGATGTATTGCACATTGTCAACAGAGAGGACCCTAACTGGTGGCAGGTAGGTACTGCTGACCCCAGAACAGCCCTTAGCTGTGTGTTTTTCACCATAATCCACAGGTCCTCATGCCTTATTGATCAAATATATGGCTCTGCTACTACTTTCAGAGGAACGTTCTCTTAGACTCAGGGTTGAATGACTTTCCGACATCCACCCCGAGGCACTCGATCTGAAACAACTGGATGGAGAGATGCAATATGGTAATAGGTCCGTGCTCCATCTTGCCTTCTGATTGGCTAGGTGGAACTTTTAATTAGGGATGCACGATATATCGGAATCGGCCGAAATTAGCTAAAAATGCCAACATTGGTATTGGCCCGATGTCTAGTTTAACGGCAATGTTAAAAACCGATGTCAAAGCTGACGTGCTTACCTATACAACGTAGGTACATGATGTAATGACGCCACGTAAAATGTTGCACTGCACGTGCAACACAGCATCCCTAAACTAGCCCACAATGTCTGCTGTGTGGATCGAGCAGTCAACAAGTCAAGTCATTTGAAAGAGTAACAACATTTCAGCAAGACAACTCAAAGGAGAAATCCATAAAAGCCAAGATAATGGAATTCATTGCTCTTGACAATCAACCGTTCTCTGTCGTGGGTGATGTTGGCTTTCGCGACTGGTCGAGCACCGGTACACACTAACGCCACCAAGTGCGCTATTGTTCAGATGTTGCCCTACCGGAGTTACACAGTAATAGCTTCACGACATACTATGGAAAGCCGTTTGGGTTTTTGCATGTCAAAAAAGATACACGTCAAATAACACTATTTCACAATAACACAATTTAATACGTTATCAATAATGTAAAATAACACAGTTCTATTGTAGAATGTTGTTCTGAATTTGCAAGCCAAGCACCACCACTACTTTTTTTCCCCTTTAGCATCACCACCACTATCAGTAGCACTGTCAAAGCTGTACAAAACAGTCTGCAAACACCGGTCACGAACGATGTGTTTACAATACAGCGTTGGTAATAAACATTATTTGTTCAACCGCAACTTCTGGGGTAGCTAGCTAGCTTTAGCTTGGTACCTAGCTAGCACCAATACAACCAGCCTGAAAACAATGACCAGTAGAACCTGCAGTCATTTTCACTATTCTTAGCAATGATTTAGGAATCCTTGTGAGTCAGTATTAGCTAGGTAGCCACTCGTTGTTCGCCTATTGAAATTTAACATCAGTTCATGAAGATAAATAGCTAGCCAGCTACTTAACCTTGTTGACCAAAGCTAATGTTATAAGCAGCCAGCTAGCTTCATGTGGCTAGTGAGTCTCAACGGGACCGGGATATGTGTTGTGAAGCTAGCCGCAATAAGGATTAGGCACAATACAGGGATTCGCGGTTTGCCTTCAAAATAAAAGTACCTATTTGAAAGTGATGCAGAAGGTTACAATTGGTGGAATCATGCCATATTTAGACTAGATCATGTTAAACAAGATTGGAATGTGAAGCAATGAAATGGGGTATCAGTCTACTCAGTGACACTCACAGAACACAACTGTGAAGAGTTTATGTAAATATTAGCGTTGGAGCTCTTATCGCGGGACTGTGACTGTGTGAAATCACCTCCACAGTCAGCCTATTGTGTGTGTGTGTTGACATTCATATTGCACAGTTTTGCCTAAGGATTGGGGATCAATGAAATGGGGTATCAGTCTACTCAATACCCAATATATTTTTTCCCAATGTCCTCCTCAGTTATCAGACTCCAAAACATCTACGCAGTATAGGTTGCCAATACATGTGGCTCAATTCAGTTGTTTCAGAGTCCTGCAATAAGAGCTACAATGCTAATGTTTTCTGGGTGTCACTGAGTAGACTGATACCCCATGTCAGTGATCCACAATCCACAGGTAAGGCTGTACAGTGAAATAAGTATGGCCCCCAATGCAACTCTAAAGTATAACACATCCAGTGTGATTTCAAAAGCATTTGTCAAATTAACAAATTGTCTTTTGTTGATTTTTATATAACATTCCAACCTCGTTTAGCATGATCTATTAAACTATGCCATAATTATACTATTTGTATTCATTTGCATCACTGTCAATGGCAAACTTTTATTTTGAAGTCTAACTGCAAAGTCCACTATTTTGTCTAATCCTTATTGTGGCTAGCTTCACATAGATGGGTCCGACCACCATTAATCAAATAAGAACTGTCTTATAAATTACGGTTATTTTAGATGATGGCACCTAGCTATATAGTTAGCCAGGTAACTATAGCTACTGAAACAGATTATATGTTTTTGGGGAAGAACATTGTTTGCATCTATGAGCTAGCTAGCTTTTTTTTTAATGACTACTTTACTCCATTTGTGACTTTTAATTTACAAAAAATGAACTGATCCTTAAGAGTTAAGCAAGAGAAACAGGAAGTAGCATGTCTCTGACCTCACATCCTGTCCCTCAGGCAGTCAACATTGTGGGAGGAGCCACAGGACTGATCCCCAGTCAGTTCTTAGAGGAGAAGAGGAAGGCCTTCGTGAGGAGAGAATGGAATGGATCAGGTACATTTCTGACTATGTAAAGTGACTTTGGGTGTTTTGAAAGTGCTTAAAATGTAATTATTATTAGGCAGTTGGACTTCTTTACACCCGCCTATATAACTCAGAATACTGTCTGGTTCAACTGAGGTTAAATGGAATTGTAACACACATCTCTATACTCAACAAAGTGCTGACATCTACCCCAAAATCGTATCTTCTTCCCACCTGTTTGTGTCCTCGTGTGTGTCCCAAATGGATCCCTTTAACCTATATATTGAAAGTAGTGTACTATATACACACAGCCTCTATACATTACAGTTTATTTCTCAAATGATCACATTTGGCAGCAAACTGCCATGAAAGTATAGGCTGAATCCACACTCTAATAAATAACCCCCCCCACCACTTCCCCACTACTAGTGGTCCCGTGTGGCTCAGTTGGTAGAGCATGGCACTTGCAACGCCAGGGTTGTGGGTTCGATTCCCATGGGGGGCCAGTACAAAAAAGTATGAATGTATGTACTTGTAAGTCGCTCTGGATAAGAGCGTCTGCTAAATGACTTAAATGTAATGTAAATGTAGTGTCCACAACTCAGACGTACTTAGGAAATATGTTTACTCTGGTGCCCTCTTGTGGTTCAGTGAACTTTTAATGTGTTTTGTTCCTCCCAGGCGTTCTCTGTGGGACACTAACAGGAAAGAAGAAGAAGAAGAAGATGATGTACCTGATGTCCAAGAATGCAGGTGAGTTCAGCAGCCATCAGACCTCTCTGATCCTGCTCTAAAGGACTTCAGTTCACCATGTGGGTGTTGCTATCAGTAACATGTTGTTGGCCAGAGCCATCTCCTAATGCATATCAAAGCAAAAAACAGCTGGATTATACCTCTGTCTCTCATTATTGGCAGCCATTCATTTAATATTTCAGTGATATAAAAGTGTACTACAGTATAGCCTGACTAGTAGGTAGGTTCATTTTCCATCTATTGTGGGCTCTACACTGAGCGTACAAAACATTAGGAACACCTGCTCTTTCCATGACAGACTGACCAGGTGTCACTTGTTAATCCATTTTAATCAGTGTAGAGCAACTCAATAGTAGGAAGGTGTTCTTAATGTTTTGTACAGTCAGTGTATATAACTGTAGTATAGATGACTGTATATAATACTGAACAAAAATATAAACGCAACAAATGTAAAGTGTTGGTCCCATGTTTCATGAGCTGAAATAAAAGATCCTAGAAATGTTCCATACACACAAAAAACTATTTCTCTCAAATGTTATGCACAAATTTGCTTACATCCCTGTTAGTGAGCATTTCTCCTTTCTCAAGATAATCCATCCACCTGACAGTTGTGGCATATCAAGAAGCTGATTAAACAGCATGATCAGTACACAGGTGCACCTTGTGCTGGGGACAAAAGACCACTCTAAAATATTCAGTTTTGTAACACAACACAATGACACAGATGTCTCCAGTTTTGAGGGAGTGTGCATTTGGCATTCTGACTGCAGGACTGTCCACCAGAGAATTGAATGTACATTTTTCTACCATAAGCCGCCTTCAACGTCGTTTTAGAGAATTTGTCAGTACGTTGAACCGGCCTCACAAACGCGGACCACGTGTAACCACGCCATCCTAGGACCTCCACATCCGGCTTCTTTACCTGCAGGATTGTCTGAGACCAGCTACCAGGACAGCTGATGAAACTGAGGATTATTTCTGTCTGTAATAAAGCCCTTTTTGTGGGGAAAAACTCATTCTGATTGGCTGGGCCTGACTCCCCAGTGGGTGGACCTATGCCGAACCATGGCTGTGCCCCTGCCCAGTCATGTGAAATCCATAAATTAGGATCTAATGAATTTATTTCAATTGACAGATTTCTTTATGTTAAACTAACTCAGTAAAATCGTTGAAATTGTTGTATGTTGTGTTTTTATATTTTTGTTCAGTAGTTATGTGTTAGTATTATTACTGAGCAAACTAAGCTGATGGTGGTAGCGTGTCTGTTGTCGTGACGACCAGAGTTTGACCGCCACGAGCTGCAGATCTACGAAGAGGTGGCCAAGATGCCTCCGTTCCAGAGGAAGACCCTGGTTCTGATTGGTGCTCAGGGAGTGGGCCGGCGCAGCCTGAAGAACAGACTGATCATCATCAACCCCCTGCTCTATGGAACCACCGTCCCCTGTGAGTCCCCCCCCCCCCCGTGTGTGTATATCAACCCCCTGCTCTGTTGAACCACCGTCCCGTGTGTGTGTATATCAGGGGTACTGCAGAAGACAAACTTCAGTCTCCTATGGATTAATGAGATTTTTCCTCACCCCTCTTTCTCTTCTCACCCCTCTTTCCTCACCCCTCCTGCATACCTCCCTCAATCTCCTTACCCCACCTCTCACTCTCTCATCCTCCTTACCTCCCACCATCACCTCCCTCCAGTCACGTCTCGGCCTGCTCGGGAGGAGGAGAGAGACGGCCAGTCGTACTGCTTTGTGTCTCGGTCCCAGATGGAGGCAGACATTAAGGCCCGTCGCTACCTGGAGCACGGAGAGTACGATGGAAACCTCTACGGAACCAAGATGAACTCCATCCACGAGGTGGTGGACGCAGGACGTACCTGCATACTGGACGTTAACCCACAGGTAGGTCTGACACACACTCAGGATTTATTCATTTTAAAGGCCCAGTTCCGTCAAAAATGGGATTCTCCTGTGTCTTTATATATGTTGCCGTACTTAGGTTGGAATAATAATGTAATGTGAACATTATGATCATGCCTTTTAGTGTAAGAGCTGATTGAAAAGACCGCCTGAAATTTCAGCTTGTTTTTGTGGGATGGAGTTTTGGTCTGCCTGGTGACATCACCATGTGGGAAATTAGTTAATAGACCAATAAGAAACAGAGTTCCAAACCTCTCTACCAATAACAGCTAGTTTTTAGTTTTCCCCTCCCCATTCAGACCACTCCCAGACAGTCTTGGCTAAATTCTTTCTTGAGAAATTGCTTTTGCTAAAAGCTATTTTTGTTTCTTTTTGACTATTTTGATTGAAAATAATGAGAGTAAGGGACCTAATTAGTTACCCAGAAATGATTTGATATTGAGATAAAAACGGATGCATGGGTCTTAAGCAAAACCTTGAATAAGCATGATTACATGATGGGTCGTGTGTGTGTGTTTGTGTGTGTGTTGATGGGTCGTGTGTTGGTGTGTGTGTTGATGGGTCGTGTGTGTGTTGATGGGTCGTGTGTGTGTCTTGATGGGTCGTGTGTGTTGATGGGCCGTGTGTGTGTGTGTGTGTGTGTGTTGATGGGTCGTGTGTGTGTGTGTGTTGATGGGTCGTGTGTGTGTGTTGATGGGTCGTGTGTGTGTGTTGATGGGTCGTGTGTGTGTGTTGATGGGTCGTGTGTGTGTGTTGATGGGTCGTGTGTGTTGATGGGTTGTGTGTGTGTGTGTTGATGGGTTGTGTGTGTGTGTGTGTCGTCAGGCGCTGAAGCAGCTGAAGACAGCAGAGTTCATGCCGTTTGTAGTGTTTGTTGCTGCTCCAGAACTGGACACACTAAGAGCTATGCACAAAGCCGTGGTGGACGCTGGACTCACCACCAAACTGCTCACGGTCAGTCTCTGGATGTTGCTGGATCTGTGCACAATTCTGAGTGTTGTAGTTATTCAGAAGAAGTCACTGATGGAAACCTCCCCCCCCTTTCTCTCTCTCCTCTCCCTCCCTCTCTCTCCCCTCCCTCTCTCCTCCCTCTCCCCTCTCTCCCCTCCCTCTCTCCCCCTTTCTCTCTCAGGAGACAGATCTAAAGAAGACGGTGGATGAGAGCGCCAGGATCCGCCGGGTCTACAGCCACTACTTTGACCTGACCATCGTTAACGACAACCTGGACAAGGCCTTTGAGCAGCTGCAGGCGGCCGTGGAGCAGCTGTGTTCTGAGCCCCAGTGGGTCCCCATCAGCTGGGTGTACTGAGAGACACCGGTTCTGTCCTCTCACCTGCTGCCCTGCCTGGTTAGACTGCTCCCTACTGGGCTGGAGGACACGCCGCCCGCTGCTGGGCCCAGGAGTACATGGAGACTAGGAAGAGGTTGTCCCTAACCAACACGGTTGGGGTCAATTCCATTTCAATTCAGGAATTAGACTGAAACTACAATTCCACATTTTTCCCATTGAGGAAAAGTGGAATGTCAGTGAACTTCCTAAATTGTCTGAATTGAACTGGAATTGACCCCTACAGGGATGTGAGAGCTGAGGACCCATTGAGACTTATTATGTATGTATGGGACTTTACCATGCAGCCCCAGTGGAGCCTAGCCTCACCTAGCCTAGCCCCACCCTGCCTAGCCTAGCCCCACCCTGCCTAGCCTAACCCCACCCCACCTAGCCCCACCCCGCCGAGCCTATACCCGCCTAGCCCCACCATGCCTAGCCTCACCCCGCCTATCCCTGCCTAGCCTCACCCTGCCTATCCCTGCCTAGCCTCACCCTGCCTAGCCTCACCTAGCATCACCTAGCCCAGCCCCACCCTGCCTAGCATCACCTAGCCCAGCCCCACCCTACCTAGCCTAGCCTCACCTAGCCCAGCCCCACCCTGCCTAGCATCACCTAGCCTAGCCTCACCTAGCCCAGCCCCACCCTGCCTAGCCTCACCTAGCCCAGCCCCACCCTGCCTAGCCTCACGTAGCCCAGCCCCACCCTGCCTAGCCTCACCTAGCCCAGCCCCACCCTGCCTAGCCTCACCTAGCCCAGCCCCACCCTGCCTAGCCTCACCTAGCCCAGCCCCACCCTGCCTAGCGTCACCTAGCCTATCCCCACCCTGCCTAGCGTCACCTAGCCCAGCCCCACCCTGCCTAGCCTCACCTAGCCCAGCCCCACCCTGCCTAGCCTCACCTAGCCCAGCCCCACCCTGCCTAGCCTCACCTAGCCCAGCCCCACCCTGCCTAGCCCAGCCCCACCCTGCCTAGCATCACCTAGCCCAGCCCCACCCTGCCTAGCATCACCTAGCCCAGCCCCACCCTGCCTAGCCTCACCTAGCCCAGCTCCACCCTGCCTAGCCTCACCTAGCCCAGCCCCACCCTGCCTAGCCTCACCTAGCCCAGCCCCAACCTGCCTAGCCTCACCTAGCCCAGCCCCACCCTGCATAGCCTCACCCAGCCCAGCCCCACCCTGCCTAGCCTCACCTAGCCCAGCCCCACCCTGCCTAGCCCCACCTAGCCCAGCCCCACCCTGCCTAGCCCCTCCAGGCTCAGTCTGCTCTGCACCACAGGCCCCATCTGTACACTATGCAACACTCTGGGTATGTCCCAAATAGCACTCTATTCCCTATGTAGTGCACTATTTCTGACCAGCACTACTTAGGGAGTAAGGAGCCATTCGGAATAGAACCAATGTTCACAATACACAGGAAGTACTTTATTTATTGAACATTCTAACTTTAACTTGACTACCTTTCTGTACATATGGATATGGAACGAGAAACAAAATCATGGCGTTGAGGATATTTTAAAAATATTTAATGTTTTATTTTATCACTGTTGGTTGCTCACAACTACTACAATATTTATCATAGCGTTTAGAACAATAATACAGGAGTATTTATTCTGAAAGCAGATGCGAGGAGGGCTTGCTTTGTGACGATGAGGATACCTCAGTGTGTTAAAACTCTTCTCAGTTTACATTTCATACAGTACTTCATCTCCTGGCCGCTGCGTTTCCAAATGGCACCCTATTCCTTAGGGCTCCAGTGAAAGTAGTGCCCTATCAGCCCTGGTCAAAAGTAGTGCACTACGTAGGGAATAGGGTGCCATTTGGGACGCACACCTGGTCTCACGTCATCTCTGAACCCTCCATGTAGAATAACAGCCATGTTCTCTCTTTAAGGCAGACTAAGGGCTGAGAGACAGAAATGGTAATATCACACCACATCTGTGAGATAAAGGTCTTTGTTGCTGTTTCTTGGATGAGACAATAATGTAGGCTAATGCAATCCCCCCCCCCCCTTGTTACGTGGCTTTCTTTGTTACGAGATTGTGAATGGTTTCATTAAAGGTCTCAGCGAGATGACGTTGCGTGCACAAAGTTAAGACGTAGTGGATCCATTTCCTCGACACCTAGGGAGCGTTGAAGGGCGAGGTTAAACTACTCCGCTGTTTTGGTCCCGTAGCGACCACGTTGTAGCAGTGTGAAGTGCACATGTGCAGATACTTTGTGTGACTGTATGAGAGCATAGTCTTGCATCTTGCTCATCTCTATATCTTCGTTGCAACGCCATCTCGAGGAGTCTACTTTTAACTCCGTTGTATTGTCAGCGGACGGTGTACCAGTTGGGTCAGTACTCTGTCAGCCCGGTCTGTATGGTGCTGTGTTTTATGTTGGAGTAATATTTCCAGGATACTCGTCTGGACCTTGACAGCGTACTGCATCTCAGAGAACCATCCCTTTTTGATGTGATATTACTGAAACTTAACTGTTTTTTAACCAATTGCCATATCTACTTAAAAGTGATATATTTTACAATTTCAACAGAGCAAACATTTGTATTTTCAGATGTGTCAAATAAAATAACTTCTTTTTTTTTTTTTTTTTTACAACTTGAACTTATCTCAGGTAATATTTATCATATCCGGAGTGTGTAAAAAATGTGACTTAATTTGTTTCACAGAAGGGTAAATTTGTTTATTAAAAAAAGAGAAAAGAATATTTCAAAGGTAGAAATGTCTCCATGTTAGTCAATGGAAACAACCATTTGGCTTAGTTCACAATGTCAGTAGTTAGTGCCTTCAGGAAGCATCCACAATCCTCAACTTTTCACACATTTTGTCGTTACAGCCTGAATTGTTTTATTGACTTACATTTAGATTTTTTATCACTGGCCTGCACATAACACCCCATAATGTCAAAGTGGAATTGTTTATTTTTACAAAGTAACTAAAGGCTGAAATGTCTTGAGTCGATAAGAATTCAACCCCTTTATGGCAAGCCTACCAAGACAGTGGCCAAGTTAGAGTTTGAACTTAAATCTATGGCAATACCTGAAAATGGTGGTCTAGCAATGATTAACAGCCAATTTGACAGAGCTTGAAGAATTTAGAAAATAATGTTGCACCATCCATGTGTGGAAAGTGCTTAGACTTACACCTGTAATCACTGTCAAAGGTGCTTCTACAAAATAGTGACTCGGGTGTGAAAACTCATGTAAATGATATTTCTGTATTTCATTTTCAGTCAATTTGAACACATTTTTGAACATGTTTTCACTTTTATTACGGGGTATTTGTGTCTAGATGGGTGAGGGGGAAAAACATCAGGCTATAAAAAAAAATATGGAATAAGTCGATGGGTATAAATACTTACTGAAGACCATCTCTATACTGAACAAAACTATAAAACGCAACATGTAAAGTGTTGGTCCCATGTTTCATGAGCTGAAATAAAAGATCCCAGAAATGTTCCATACGCACAAAAAGTTTCTCAAATTATGTGCGCACATTTGTTAACATCCTTGTTCGTGAGCATTTCTCCTTTTGCCAATTTAATCCATCCATCTGACAGGAGTGGCATATCAAGAAACTCATTAAACAGCATGATCATTACACAGGTGCACCTTGTGTTCAAGTTTTGAGGGAGAGTGCAATTGGCATGCTGACTGCAGGAAT
Organism: Salvelinus fontinalis; assembly: GCF_029448725.1. Lineage (NCBI taxonomy): Eukaryota > Metazoa > Chordata > Actinopteri > Salmoniformes > Salmonidae > Salvelinus > Salvelinus fontinalis. The sequence goes on from NW_026600972.1 coordinate 10,425, forward strand.
GTCCACCAGCGCTTTCGCCAGATAATTCAATGTTTATTTCTCCACCATAAGCTGCTTTCAAAGTCGTTTTAGAGAATTTGGCAGTACGTTCAACCGGCCTCACAACTGCGGACCACGTGTAACCACGCCATCCCAGGACCTACACATCCGGCGTCTTCACCTGCGGGATCGTCTGAGACCAGCAACCCGAACAGCTGATGAAACTGTAGGTTTGCACAACTGAATAATATCTGCACAAACTGTCAGAAACCGTCTCGGGGAAGCTCATCTGCGTGCTCGTCATCCTCACCAGACTTAACCTCACTGCAGTTTGGCGTCGTGACTGACTTCAGTGGGCAAATACTCACCTTCTATGGCCACTGGGACGCTGGAGAAGTGTGCTCTTCACGGATGAATCCCGGTTTCAACTGTACTGGGCAGATGGCAGACAGCGTGTATGGCTTTGTGTGGGTGAACGGTTTGCTCATGTCAACGTTGTATACAGAGTGGCCCATGGTGGGGTTATGGTATGGGCAGGCATATGATACAGACAACTAACACAATTGCATTTTATCAATGGCAATTTGAATGCACAGAGATGCAGTGACGAGATCCTGAGGCCCATTGTTGTGCCATTCATCTGCCGCAATCACCTCGTTTCAGCATGATAACGCACGGCCCCATATCCCAAGGATCTGTACACAATTCCTGGAAGCTGAAAATGTCCCAGTTCTTCCATGGCCTGCATACTCACCAGACATGTCACCCATTGAGCATGTTTGGAATGCTCTGGGTCAACGTGTAAGACAGTGTGTTCCAGTTCCCGCCAATTTTCCAGCAACTTCACACAGCCATTGAAGAGAAGTGGGACAACATTCCACAATCAACAGCCTGATCAACTCTACTTTTAAAGGTATCTGTGACCAACAGATGCATATCTGTATTCCCAGTCGTGAAATTCATAGATTAGGTCCTAATGAATTTAAATTAAACGATTTCCTTATATGAACTAACTCGGTAAAATCTTTTTTGTTGTTTATATTTTATATAAATATACTTTATTATATACAAAATATTGTTTATATTTTTGTTCAGCGTAGCTTTGCTGGGGGCCATTTTCCCTGAAAAGCCTCATAACTGATGTTTAGTCCATACAGTACCATGTTACCAGACCCCCCGTTTTCCTCCAAACTACTCTTTACTTTTCTAAAGCCAGTAGAGTCGACCAACTGTCCAATCATTGCCATTTTTACACCAGTAAAATGGAAAGGAAAATCCTCACACTGCTGCTCATGCTCCCAGGTGATTTTCTAACGTTTCGACCCTGGGAGCGTGAGCAGCGGTGGGCAGCGTTGTCCAGGAGGTTTGCCTACAACTCCAGTGAGCAGCGGTGGGCAGCGTTGTCCAGGAGGTTTGCCTACAACTCCAGTGAGCAGCGGTGGGCAGCGTTTTCCAGGAGGTTTGCCTACAACTCCAGTGAGCAGCGGTGGGCAGCGTTTTCCAGGAGGTTTGCCTACAACTCCAGGAAAGGAAAGTACCTGGATGTCTGTATGTTCTCCAGCTGTTGTAGATGGAGAAACATCAGTATAATAAAAATGGTGTAAAGTTTTAGTATCCTGACAGAAAAAGAGCAGAATGAAATGAGGACCGTCCTTGTAACTTGCCATGCAGGAGAAAAGATCCATGGAAAAGGGTAAACAAAGAACTATTCAGTCTGTATCACTGAAGAGTGATACAGACTGCCTTTAAATTTAACACCTGGAACGCTGAACTTTTGCGATACGGATTGAATAAATCCCTTAATGCTCCCAATTCTGAAGAGTAGTTTTAGGCCAGGATTCAAGATACGTGTAATGCACTGCTCTATAATAACGTGACTTTTAAAAGGTAATTTTACGCTTGATGCACCTTTTGCCGTGAATGCAAATCTCCACAAACAAAAACATGCCTTTAAAGGGATCATTGTCAGCTGTCCAGTGCACTACTCTATAACGCGCCTTGGAAAACACTCAACAGTTCTTGGATGTAGTCTTAATACTGATCCTGTAAGGTTATATCCTATTGGCCATGACAACGTCATCCGGTAATAGTGCCTTCAGAAAGTCTTCACACCCCTTGACTTTTCTCACATTTTGTTACAACCTGATTTTAAGTCACTGATCTACATACAATACCCCATAATGTCACAGTGGAATTGTTTTTCGAAAGGTTTACAAAGGAATTAAAAATGAAAACCTGGTTATGGCAAGCCTAAAGATCAGGAGTAAAATCACAAGTTGCATGGACTGTGTGCAATAAGTGTTTAATATGATTTTTGAATAACTACCCCACACATACAGTTAACTGTAAGGTCCCTCAGTCGAGCAGTGAATTTCAAGCACAGGTTCAACAAAGACCAAGGAGGTTTTCCAATGGTTCGCAAAGAAGGGCACCTATTGGTAGATGGGTAAAAAAAGCAGACATTGAATATCCCTTTGAGCATGGTGAAGTTATTCATTACACTTTGGATGATGTATAATCCAAAGTCAATACACCCAGTCGCTACAAAGATACAGGCGCCCTTCCTAACTCAGTTGCCGGAAAGGAAGGAAACCGCTCCTCCTTCTCTTACTCAGTCTCTCTCCTTACACTAAAGAGGCCAGGCCTTTCACAGTGATACTCATGACTAGAGGAAGGTATCCAGGCTGGTCTTTCATCTCTGTCCTCAGTGTGTCCTCTTCTCTCTTCAGTGTAACTTTAGAGTGACTAAAGAGACTCTCTGTCCTCCCAAACACCACCTCCTCAGTCAGAACAGCCAGACCTGCATCTCTCAGAGAGAGGGTCTCCCCACTCCCTGCTGCCACATGCTGCACCTGGAGGATAAGCAGCACAGGAATATGATTATATACTGCGATGTCATGTCTGTAAGATGCAATGACAATTTCAAAATGGAGAATGAAGTATTGTAATAATAATTTGGGGGTGTTTATATTTGTCCTGTTACACAGTGTGTAATGGAAAGGTGTTTGTTGCATATCCCGGCACCCACAGGGAGTGGGGTTACTGGCCCAACGCTTTAACTGCAAGGCTACCTGCCGCCCTTAATCTATTCCAAACAACTATTGGATCAATTGAACCTTTATTTAGCTTAGCCAAGTAGTGAACAGGTCACACAGAACTATATTTCTGAAGAAGTAAATCAGACTTTTTAAACCAGGCTAAGTGTAACAAAAGGGGAAGTGTGAACGCACCAGGATCTGCAGGGCCTGTAAGACTGGAGGACTGCAACACGATCCCAACACAGAGAGACCCTCATCTGTCATTCCTGAGAAATAAAGATTCACAGATGGTGTAAAACAGGAAGTGGTTTTCAGGGCATTGTGGGGACTGAGAAAATAAAATGTTCAGTTTTCCTGATAAATGCAACTGCTAGAGACTGTTGTGATACTGAACTGGCACTTAATATTCAACTAGTCAACTAATATTCACTGCTCAGTGTCTCACCATCCATGGCACTGATAATGGGATGAGTGGCACTGAGGAGGGAGGGTGTCTGGCTGGAGTCACTGAGGAGGGAGGGTGTCTGGCTGGAGTCACTGAGGAGGGAGGGTGTCGGGCTGGAGTCACTGAGGAGGGAGGGTGTCGGGCTGGAGTCGGAATGCTCTAGAAGGTCCAGTATGGCCTGGACTGTCTGCATCTGAGACGCTTCCTTAACCTCACCCAGGTCAGCTGTCTTACCTGTGCACATCTGGTCCAGCTGTGAGAAGAAGAGACATTATTAGAAAGAATAGGTGAGGTGTGGTTTGTTTTTTCCTGCTAAACTTAGTTGAATGTACTGACAGTCTCTCTGGATAAGAGTGTCTGGTAAATGACTCGTATGGTAACACAAGAGTGAAGGTTAGAGACAAGATATTTAGGATACTATGGTAGACTATAATGATGTGATGAGAAGTTAGTATGTTCAGCATTTTGAAGGTTAGAGACAAGATATTTAGGATACTATGGTAGACTATAATGATGAGACCGAACGTAATGTGAAGTTAGTATGTTCAGCATTTTCAGAAAGCTGATGATTCATGTCCAGTAATCCGCTCATAATAAAGTGTGTCTAACTGTAGGACTTTGTGTGTGTGTTTGGGCCCAGTTTCTGTACGTCCCACTCACCACACTCTCCAGCACACTGACTGCCTCTCTGTCCTCCATGGTTGTCTTGAGGAGCTGGAGCAGGGAGGAACGTGTGGCTGCTGGCAGGACTGACAGCACCTGGAAATGACCACTCAGTTTCTCCAGTTCTATAAACACACAAACAACAGACACTTTGCATCTAGCAGAAGTTTGACTCAGCTGCCACCGTATCACAGAGATTTCACAACCCCAAAACTATGTACGATTTATTCTGCAACCACAATGGGACATAAATAATGCATGAATTTATTTTTAAAAATGAATTGTTAGAGAAAAGATAGTGATCTCTCCAAGGCAGTGCTATCCTTTAACCTTTTACATGAAGATACATGATCCTCCTTATGAGCTCGTTTGTTGATATTACCGAATTATTTATTTATCTAGGCAAGAAAGTTAAGAACAAATTCTTATTTATAACAACAACCTAGGAACAGTGGGTTAACTGCCTTGTTCAGGGGCAGAAGGACAGATTTGTACCTTGTCAGCTCAGGATTCGATCTAGCAACCTTTCGGTTACTGGCCCAACGCTCTAACCACTAGGCTACCTGCCGCCCCTACACAAACAACCTCTGGACCTTCATGGTCCTACGGTAGGATTCGCTAGACATTGGCCCTGTACACACTCATGTTGTATGTACAACGCATTTGGCACAAGCTTATCTGGACAAAAATAATTACACAAGCGTTGTGGACTGTGGAGCCACGGCACAATGATTGAGTAAACATTTCTGTGCAGACAATTTATCACAAAAAGAACAGTTGTATCACAACAACCATTGTGTTAAATGTGTTGTAAATCAGTTCTACAACCTGAGTGTGACAGGGTCATTAAGAGTTTCACATAAAGAACAACATGTAACATTCAGTATAAGTCTACCACTAGACCAGGGACGGGGAACTTTGATGGGGGTTGGGGCCACAAAAAATATGAACTCATCTTGAGGGGCCGCAGTGTCTCGCGGGTCTGCCTGCCCACATCCATTCCCACACATACAGTCAGATTTTACCCTAAGCAACAATGTTTGCAGTTTTTAATATGATATCTGAGTGAGAGAGACTAACCAAATCAATGGGGGTGCTTCTACACCTGCATTGCTTGCTGTTTGGGGTTTTAGGCTGGGTCTCTGTACAGCACTTTGTAAAGTTTAGACAGCTGGCTAGACTAACTTAGCAATCTACAAGCTGTTGATCCACAACCAAATGTTGAAACGGCACCTTGTGTATTCTACTATTCTAACTCTCAACAGGAAGTTGAGACCCCGACTGAGTTCCCCTGCCAGAAATCTAATGATAATAACAACAATTTAAATTGGTACGTGGGCCTACTAAATGAGGGGAACTTCCATTAGTCTCATTACCTCTCTGAAAGCAGCTCTTCTTTGGGGTGTCGTCGTGAGCGCCAGACACCCCCACTAAGCTCTTCTTAACGGGCCCATCCACCTCAAACCCCCCAAGAGTGTCGGACATTAGGCACAGCTCTGAGGACAAGAGTGTCAGACATTAGGAACAGCTCTGAGGACAAGAGTGTGGGACATTAGGCACAGCTCTGAGGTCAAGAGTGTGGGACATTAGGCACAGCTCTGAGGACAAGAGTGTGGGACATTAGGCACAGCTCTGAGGACAAGAGTGTGGGACATTAGGCACAGCTCTGAGGACAAGAGTGTAGGACATTAGGCACAGCTCTGAGGACAAGAGTGTGGGACATTAGGCACAGCTCTGAGGACAAGAGTGTGGGACATTAGGCACAGATCTCAGGACAAGAGTGTAGGACATTAGGCACAGCTCTGAGAAACAAGACAGCAGTATGAACCTATTAATACAGACACACATTCAAATACATTGGACATACAGTGCTAAACATTAACAGAGACCATGTACTTAATAAGTATCTGTAATATACAACCTACATAGTCTGATTATGGGTCCAGGTGAGGGTTTTTCATTCCCACTACAGTTTAAAACATTTGTTTTCACAGGAGAAACTGGAAAATAAAGGCTCCCTCACCATAGTGTCCATTGAGTTTGATCTGCAGCTCAATAATGGAGTAAGCGATGACGGTATGGGCAGGAATCTCCAGAGACACGTTGCTGTCTTTGTGCAGACTGCTGTTCTCCTTCACAGACACCTGTGGACAGCGGTGTAAAGTACTACTTAAGTCGTTTTGGGGGGTATCTGTACTTTACTATTCATATTTTGCAAACTTTTACTTCACTACATTCCTAAAGAAAATAATGTACTTTTTACTCCATACATTTTCCCGACACTCAAAAGTACTCGCTACATTTTGAATGGTCCAATTCACACATTTATCAAGAGAACATCCCTGGTCATCCTACTGCCTCTGATCTAACGGACTCACTAAACAGAGATCGTCCCTGGTCATCCTACTGCCTCTGATCTGACGGACTCACTAAACAGAGATCGTCCCTGGTCATCCTACTGCCTCTGGTCTGACGGACTCACTAAACACAAATGCTTCATTTGTAAATTATTTCTGAGTGTTGCAGTGTGCCCCTGGCTATCCATAAATTAAATAAAACATGAAAATGGAACCATCTGTTTTGCTTAATATAAGGAATTTTAAATGATTTATACTTTTACTTCTTAAGTATATTTTAGCAATTACATTTACTTTGATACTTAAGTATATTTAAAACCAAATAATTTCAGACTTTTACTCAAGTACTATTTTACTGGGTGACTTTCACTTTTACTTGAGTCATTTTCTTTCAAACCAGTCAAGGGAAGTGAACAAGTGCACATGAGGCATAATTGGGATATAGAGTAAGAGCCTAACATGACAAGGTAGTGTTAATAAATCCTGATCAGCCATTCATATGACTGATATACTGTAGTAGTCTATCCACGCTTCACTACTCATTTCACTCCACATACATTAAACATCATTCATCTGTGGCCTTGCTGGTCCAGCAGTAATGCTGCAGCCTCCAGCACACATAGGCCTATCTGCAGTGTTGTCATAGGTCCAATCCAGCCTGCTGCCCTTTGAGGCAACCTCTTCCCTAATTTCCCTGCTTAAACATTCATCTATACAGGGTAAACTACATGGTTAACTTTAACACTAGTAATATACAATATCCAAGCCTAACAATAGTTAAATAAAGGTTCAATTAAAATGTCAAATAAAAAAAATGTATAAATCACACAACTCTCTTCATCTGTCTCCATCTACCTGGGTGCTCTTGGGCCCACAGAAGGTCAGCAGCTCCCCTATCTGCCCCCCCTGCTGGACCTCCTCTATGACCGAACACGGCTGGGTCGTCACAATCCTCTCCTTCACCACCGCAAACACCTCCCTGGTCTTCTCACGGGTCTGCTGGATCAGACAGTGGGACATGTCCAAAAGCCTGCAAGAGAGACAAATCAGAGAGTTGTTCTTTGATGAGGTCAAAGATGATTCAAAGTTATTTTTCTTGGATGATTATAAAGTAGCTTGGAAAAATCCAGTCTGTTCGTGCCAACATTCCACTCCTCATTGTGCCAAACATGACAAGCAGTGGAAAGGAGTGGAATGTTAGCACAGACAGACTGGATTTCTCCAGGCTACGCATAAAGCTGTGTTCAGCTTCATTAATACATTTACTGGTATTATAAATCAATTTTTATTTTTTAATTATAGCATACATATGGTGTTGGGAAGTCAGAATACAGTAAACCCATATGGTGTTGGGTAGGTAGATTACAGTCAGCCCATATGGTGTTGGGTAGGTAGATTACAGTCAGCCCATATGGGCAGTTAGAATACAGTCAGCCCATATGGGCAGTTAGAATACAGTCAGCCCATATGGGCAGTTAGAATACAGTCAGCCCATATGGGCAGTTAGAATACAGTCAGCCCTTATGGTGTTGGGTAGTTAGAATACAGTCAGCCCATATGGTGTTGGGTAGTTAGAATACAGTCAGCCCATATGGTGTTGGGTAGTTAGAATACAGTCAGCCCATATGGGTAGTTAGAATACAGTCAGCCCATATGGTGTTGGGTAGTTATAATACAGTCAGCCCATAGGGTGTTGGGTAGTTAGAATACAGTCAGCCCATATGGTGTTGGGCAGTTAGAATACAGTCAGCCCATATGGGCAGTTAGAATACAGTCAGCCCATATGGGCAGTTAGAATACAGTCAGCCCATATGGGCAGTTAGAATACAGTCAGCCCATATGGGCAGTTAGAATACAGTCAGCCCATATGGGCAGTTAGAATACAGTCAGCCCTTATGGTGTTGGGTAGTTAGAATACAGTCAGCCCTTATGGTGTTGGGTAGTTAGAATACAGTCAGCCTTTATGGTGTTGGTAGTTAGAATACGGTCAGTGCATACAGTTAGCAAAGAAGAAACATTGATCATGAGGAAAGTTGCCGTGATATACAGTGCATTCGGAAAGTATTCAGAACCCTTGACTTTTTCCACATTTCGTTACGTTACAGCCTTGTTCTAAAATGTATTAAATTGTTTCCCCCCCTCGTAAATCTACACATAACACCCCATAATGACAAAGCAAAAACAGTTGTTTTTTTAAATAGCAAATGTATAAAACATTAAAAACTGAAAAAAAATCACATTTATAGAAGTATTCAGACCCTTTACTCAGTACTTTGTTGAAGCACTTTTGGCAGCGATTACAGCCTAGAGTCTTCTTGGGTATGACGCTACAAGCCTGGCACACCTGTATTTGTAGAGTTTCTCCCATTCCCATTCTTCTCTGCAGATCCAAGCTCTGTCAGGTTGGATGGGGAGCGTCGCTACACAGCTATTTTCAGGTCTCTCCAGAGATGTTCGATCGGGTTCAAGTCCGGGCTCTGGCTGGGCCACTCAAGGACATTCAGAGACTTGACCCGAAGCCACATCTGCGTTGTCTTGGCAGTGTGCTTAGGGTTGTTGTCCTGTTGGATTGTGAACCTTCGCCCCAGTCTGAGGTCCTGAGCACTCTAGAGCAGGTTTCCATCAAGGATCTCCCTGGAATATGCTCCGTTCATCTTTCCCTTGATCCCGACTAGTTTCCCAGTCCCTGCCACTGAAAAACATCCCCACAGCATGATGCCGCCACCTCCATGCTTCACTGTAGGGATGGTACCTGGTTTATTCCAAACGTGACGCTTTGCATTCAGGCCAAAGTGTTAAATCTTGTTTGTAGCAAACAAAACTAAAAACCTGTTTTTGCTTTGTCATTATGGGGTATTGTGTGTAGATTGATGAGAGAAAACAACAACAATTTAATCCATTTTTGAATAAGGCTGTAACGGTAATTTTTTTTGTTGAAAAAGTCAAGGGGTCTGAATACTTTCCGAATGCACCGTACATAAGGACTAGGCTGCTATTTGGGATGCAGCCTGTGTGTTTTCATTTCACTAACCACTGACTCTACTGTAGGAACAGGTGAACTGAGTGTACCCTGGGGTTACTGTAGGAACAGGTGATCTGAGTGTAACCTGGGGTTACTGTAGGAACAGGTGAACTGAGTGTAACCTGGGGCTACTGTAGGAACAGGTGAACTGAGTGTAACCTGGGGTTACTGTAGGTACAGGTGAACTGGGTGTAACCTGGGGTTACTGTAGGTACAGGTGAACTGAGTGTAACCTGGGGTTTCTGTATGTACAGGTGAACTGAGTGTAACCTGGGGTTTCTGTATGTACAGGTGAACTGAGTGTAACCTGGGGTTAATGTATGTACAGGTGAACTGAGTGTAACCTGGGGTTAATGTATGTACAGGTGAACTGAGTGTAACCTGGGCTTACTGTAGGAACAGGTGAACTGAGTGTAACCTGGGGTTAATGTATGTACAGGTGAACTGAGTGTAACCTGGGGTTAATGTATGTACAGGTGAACTGAGTGTAACCTGGGGTTAATGTATGTACAGGTGAACTGAGTGTAACCTGGGCTTACTGTAGGAACAGGTGAACTGAGTGTAACCTGGGGTTAATGTAGGAACATGTGAACTGAGTGTAACCTGGGGTTAATGTAGGTAGATATTAGAGAGGAACTCACTTGTCTTTGGAGTCGCGCAGCAACTTCTGTACATCCACCTCCTCTTTCTTCAGGCTGCCGAAGGACGACTGCAGTTTAGATGTGTCTTTCCCCTCCACTTTAAGGTTTACAGCAACTACATTTGACTCAAAGTTTCCTGATTTGTTGTCACCAAATGTCCCTTGGTACTTTAGGAAATCAGTCTTGACCACAACTGTAGGAGAGGCAAGCAAAAATGGTTTTTCAAAATTCTTGTAGCTCTGTCAAATTGGTTTTTGATCATAGATTTTCAAGTAGATTTAAGTTAAAACTGTAACTCGGCCACTCGGTACCATTCACTGTCTTCTTGGTAAGCAACTCCAATGTATATCTGGCGTTGCGTTTTAGGTTAGTGTCCTGCTAAATGGTGAATCTGCCTGTGCTTAGCTCCATTCCGTGTATTTTTATCCTGAAAAGCTCCCCAGTCCTTAACGATTACAAACATACCCATTACATGATGCAGCCACCACTATGCTGGAAAATATGGAGAGTGGTATTCAGTAATGTGTTGGATTGGATTTGCCCCAAACATAACACTTTGTATTCAGGACAAAAAGTGAATTGCTGTACATTTTGTTGCAGTATTACTTTAGTGCCTTGTTGCAAACAAGATGCATATTCTGTCCACGCATCCTTCTTATCACTCTGCCATTTAGGTTAGTATTGTGGAGTAACTACAATGTTGTTGAACCATCCTCAGTTATCTCCTGTCACAGCCATTAAACTCTGTAACTGTTTTAAAGTCATCATTGGCCTCATGGTGAAATCCCTGAGCAGTTTTCTTCCTCTCTGGCAACTGAGTTAGGAAGGATGCCTGTATCTTTGTAGCGACTGGGTGTATTGATACACCATCCAAAGTGTAATGAATAACTTCACCATGCTCAAAGGGATATTCAATGACTGCTTTTTTTTTTTACCCATCTACCAATAGGTGCAAAACCTCCCTGGTCTTTGTGGTTGAATCTGTTTGAAATTCACTACTCGACTGAGGGACCTAACAGATAAACATAATTCCACTTTGACATTATGGGGTATGTGTTTAGGCCATTGACAAAAAAAATCTACATGTAATCCATTTTAAATTCCGTCTGTAACACAACAAAATGTTGAAAAAGTCAGGGGGTGTGAATACTTTCTGAAGTCACTGTATGTATCATTATGTATCATGATAGGATCCTCTTCATAATCTTTCCAGTAGCATGGATAACAGAATCAACACTCAGATCTTTCACAAGGAACACATTCACACAGTATCACACTGAGGGAGAGAGGAGCCTATACCTGCAAAACAAACAGGTAGCGAGTACAGGTGTGCAGCCTATCATTTCAACTGAGGGGCTGCTCTTGTGTTTACCTGGGGTTAAGGGTGTGTCTCCAGTCAGCACATCACTGAGGGTAAAATCAGTGGGCAGGTACTTGGGTTTCTGCCAAATCCAAAAACGCTTGCGTTTCACAACCAGTGAGAGAGGGACCAGTTTGTCTGACTCAATCAGACTGGACACAGGGATCAAGCTGCCATCATTATCACCTATCTCCTCCACAAAGTGTATTGTGGCCGTGGAAAACATCTTCAATGGGAGTCAGACACAGAAATGGTGGAGGATGTCTCTGTTTGCAACTGATAACAAACACGACAAGAACACAAGATTAATAATACGATAATATTCACATTGAAAAAGTTCCCATTCATTTACTATCTAAAAAAATAAAACGTTAAAGCCATGGCCTATGAGCCATATGAGTAGCAGACTGGATACGCTCAGAAATCAGACATTACGCAGTCAAAATACTGTGGTTGTTATTCGTAAACGTTCATAGACGTCTATCTATGCGTTCATAATTCACGACTCAATATGTTCAAAATTGAAACTACTGCTACCTACAAGAGCAATATATTTGACCGTTTATCCTGGCTATGTCCTAGCCGAACGCGAAAGCCGGTTCCAAGTTCGAGTTACCGGTTTAGATAGAGGTAGACATTTCTGTTCTCAACAGCGGAATAAGTACCCTAATAACAAAGAGGTTCGCTCCACCCCTTTCTCCAGCCACGTGCACGGGGTGTGGTTTGGGGGAACTCCCTCGCGCACACGTTTGGTTCTATCTGTTTGTGCTTCTATCTCCACCTCCTGTCCAGGGCACCACCAGCTGCACAGTGAAACCGAACATGTTCTCATTGTTCTATCTGTGGTAAAACATTGCAAAATAATGTAGCCATGATGAAAATATTTTATTACATGTAACGGAACTTTCAATGTATAGATAGACGAGCTTGGTTCCACGAAGACACATATGATACATATTAAATTATAAGTAAATACACAAACTACAGTAGGCCTACATGCAAAAAAAATAAACAATGAATTAATGTACAGTCATGGGCATTTCTGTATTGAATTATTCATATATTGTTTTATAAATGTTTCTTCACACGTGTCTATTTACTTATTCTTACATTTTTTCACTGCTCCAAGTTTCTTTGCGATCATCAACAATATGTTAGCATGGTCGTGTTAGCATGGGCAGCGCCAGCCAGTACACAGACCTATTGGGGGGTAAAGTATTTTGTGTAAGGAATTGTAATAGAGACTGAAAACTAGTAATAACTACATTTCAACATAAGCCATATTTTATACAAAAATACACATACTCCTCATTTCTCTTGGACATATGCTGGACTTATTAAGACACCGACTACAGACACACATAATTCCCCTCCCCCATAATAACCACAGAACACTCCCAACACATGCTTGGAGCTCAGGACAAAGAACTGTCTCAGGAACCAATGGAACGTGGACACCAGGCCTGTTCAGGACTACCCAAGACCCAGATCGACCAATCGGAAGGCCAGGCTCGCAGATCTACCTACTTTGCTTATTGTCTATATAATACTGTACGAGTCTTGAAACTTTCTCTTTCCGGACAATTTCATACAAATCAGACAGAAAGAGCCGTGCCGCACGCTTTGCCTAATATCTTTACACTTGAATAAATCTGCCTTATTATACAATTATCCACCTCGTCCTATTGTCTCCTCTTGTTCTCCTGTCAACAGTAAACGTTTTACTAACATTTGCGAAACTATTTTGAACTGGAATAGCCTAAAAGCTGCACCTGTTAACAACGACCAACACAATTCTAGTCAAAATAGAACATTGTAAGAAATACTGTAGACTGCCGTTACTATATCCAACCCAACTCTATTTGTTGCCACTATCATGTGTCCCAGTGGGTTTCAAAGTTACCCACTGGTGGTTTTGGTGGTACAAAACTTGTGACCACCGCTTACGTGCATGCACGTGTGCAACGCGAACATTCGCGCATAATTGCTCCTCAAGTGTAGCCTGTCATTACAGCCATAAATGAAAAGAGTAGCCATGTTTTGCTAATAATAGCTATCCAGTTAGCGCTAGCTACTTGGCTGGCTAGTGGATAACTAGCCTTGCAGCATACGCGGGAAAACAAGCCAACCAACTAAACTAAAGATCTTTACAACTTTTGAACAAACATAATTTAGTCATAGAAAGTAAATCATAAGCTTCCTACATTGGTAACACCAAAGTTAAAGTTTGGTAGCAAGGTCCAGCTAGTCAAAATGTTGTAAACATTTGAGCAGAGTTGAGTACCTAGGCCAGGCCTACTCTACTCAAACGTTTGTAACATTATATAGTCTATTGTAGTCTCGGTTAATGATATTTGATGTTCATTAATGTTTTGGATATGTGTACTAAATAACCCTCTACTTTTTTTATTTTCAAGGCACAAACACCAGTGAATGGAGACAGCATCTCTGAGCCCCAGCGCTGCCTGTTCACTGGCCCTAAACACTACCTTTGCCCCCAGTACTGACTGGTGATCGGCCCCCAGCGCTTGTCCCGCACTGAGTTGCAGTGCAGAATTAGAAACAATCTAGTAGCAGGGGTGTGGTCTCAGCGATGCCACAGAGCAGCAGCAATAGTAGCAGGGGTGTGAGCTCCTCAGCGATGCCACAGAGCAGCAGCAGAAGTAGCAGGGGTGTGAGCTCCTCAGCGATGCCACAGAGCAGCAGCAATAGTAGCAGGGGTGTGAGCTCCTCAGCGATGCCACAGAGCAGCAGCAATAGTAGCAGGGGTGTGAGCTCCTCAGCGATGTCACAGAGCAGTAGCAGGGGTGTGATCTCCTCAGCAATGCCACAGAGCAGTAGCAGGGGTGTGATCTCCTCAGCAATGCCACAGAGCAGTAGCAATAGTAGCAGGGGTGTGATCTCCTCAGCAATGCCACAGAGCAGTAGCAATAGTAGCAGGGGTGTGATCTCCTCAGCGATGTCACAGAGCAGTAGCAGGGGTGTGATCTCCTCAGCGATGTCACCGAGCAGTAGCAGGGGTGTGATCTCCTCAGCGATGTCACAGAGCAGATCTGGAGAACGTCATGCACTGAGTCACCAATTTGTCCCAGAGATTAATACAAATAATTTCAGACTTTACTCTGATCTCCTTTTCTCTCTTCTGTTGTTCTTTTTCCTCCTCTCCTCACCATGCACACTGCTCTCCAGAAACTCCTAATAAGTTGTCTTGTCTGTGTCTGTCCGCCGGTTAGCTTCCCGGCTAATTGCGTTAAAGGACTCTCAGACCATGAGAAACAAGAAACCAAGATTGAACTCTTTGGCCTGAATGCCAAGCGTCACTTCTGGAGGAAACTTGGCACCATCCCTACGGTGAAGCATGGTGGTGGCAGCATCATGATGTGGGGACGTTTTTCAGTGGCGGAGACTAGTCAGGATCGAGGGAAAGATGAACGGAGCAAAGTACAGAGAGATCCTTGATGAAAACCTGCTCCAAAGCGCTTGGGACCTCAGACTGGGGCGAAGGTTTACTTTCCAACAGGACAACAACCCTAAGCACACAGCCAAGACAACGCAGATGTGGCTTCGGGACAAGTCTCTGAATGTCCTTGAGTGGCCCTGCCAGAGCCTAGACCTGAACCCGATCGAACATATCTGGAGAGACCTGAAAATAGCTGTGCAGCGACGCTCCCCATTCAACCTGACAGAGCTTGAGAGGATCTGCAGAGAACAATGGGAGAAACTCCTCAAATACAGATGTGTACCATCGTACCCAAGTAGACTCAAGGCTGTAATCGCTGCCAAAGGTGCTTCCACAAAGTACTGAGTAAAGGGTCTGAATACTTACAATTGAAGTCGGAAGTTTCCATACACTTAGGTTGGAGTCATTAAAACTCGTTTTTCAACCACTCCACAAATTTATTGTTAACAAACTATAGTTTTGGGAAGTCAGATAGGACATCTACTTTGTGCATGACAAGTCATTTTTCCAAAAATTGTTAACAGATAGATTATTTCACTTATAATTCACTGTATCACAATTCCAGTGGGTCAGAAGTTTACATACACTAAGTTGACTGTGCCTTTAAACAGCTCGGAAAATTCTAGGAAATTATGTCATGGCTTTAGAAGCTTCTGATAGGCTAATTGACATAATTTGAGTAAATTTGAGGTGTATCTGTGCATGTATTTCAAGGCCTACCTTCAAACTCAGGAAAAAATTGTAGACCTCCACAAGTCTGGTTCATCCTTGGGAGCAATTTCCAAACGCCTGAAGGTACCACGTTCATCTATACAAACAATAGTACGCAAGTATAAACACCATGGGAACACGCAGCCGCCATACCGCTCAGGAAGGAGACGCGTTCTGTCTCCTAGAGAAGAACGTCCTTTGGTGCGAAAAGTGCAGATCGATCCCAGAACAACAGCAAAGGACCTTGTGAAGATGCTGGAGGAAACAGGTACAAAAGTATCTATTTCCACAGTAAAACGAGTCCTATGTCGACATAACCTGAAAGGGTGCATAGCAAGGAAGAAGCCACTACTCCAAAACCGCCATAAAAAGCCAGACTATGGTTTGCAACTGCACATGGGGACAAAGATCGTACTTTTTGGAAAAATGTCCTCTGCTCTGATGAAACAAAAATAGAACTGTTTGGCCATAATGACCAGCGTTCTGTTTGGAGGAAAAAGGGGGACGCTTGCAAGCCGAAGAACACCATCCCAACCGTGAAGCACAGGGGTGGCATCATCATGCTGTGGGGGTGCTTTGATGCAAGAGGGACTGGACTTCACAAATAGATGGCATCATGAGGCAGGGAAATTATGTGGATATTTTGAAGCAACATCTCAAGACATCAGTCAGGAAGTTAAAGCTTGGTTGCAAATGGGTCTTCCAAATGGACAATGACCCATAGCATACTTCCAAAGTTGTGGCAAAATGGCTTAAGTACAACAAACT
The DNA here is from genome assembly GCF_029448725.1 of Salvelinus fontinalis. NCBI lineage: Eukaryota > Metazoa > Chordata > Actinopteri > Salmoniformes > Salmonidae > Salvelinus > Salvelinus fontinalis. The sequence continues at coordinate 26,869 of NW_026600972.1, forward strand.
CAAGGTATTGGAGTGGCCATCATAAAGCCCTGACCTCAATCCTATAGTAAATTTGTGGGCAGAACTGAAAAAGCGTGTGCGAGCAAGGAGGCCTACAAACCTGACTCAGTTACACCAACTCTGTCAGGAGGAATGGGCCAAAATTCACCCAACTTATTGTGGGAAGCTTGTGGAAGGCTACCTGAAATGTTTGACCGAAGTTAAACAATTTAAAGGCAATGCTACCAAATACTAATTGAGTGTATGTAAACTTCTGAGACACTTTTATTTCTTTCATGTGATGAAAGAAATAAAAGCTGAAAAAATCATTCTCTCTCCTATTATTCTGACATTTCACATTCTTAAAATAAAGTGGTGATCCTAACTGACCTAAGACGGGGAATTTTTATTAGGATTAAATGTCAGGAATTGTGAAAAACTGAGTTTAAATGTATTTGGCTAAGGTGTATGTAAACTTCCGACTTCAACAGTATGTAAATGTAATATTTCAGTTTTTTTTATTTAATCAATTTGCTAAAATATTGTCTAAAAACCTGTTTTTGCTTTGTCATTATGGAGTTTTGTTTGTAGATTGATGAGGGGGAAAACCGATTTAATACATTTTAGAATAAGGCAGTAACATACCACTGCTGGCTTGCTTCTGAAGCTAAGCAGGGTTGGTCCTGGTCAGTCCCTGGATGGGAGACCAGATGCTGCTGGAAGTGGTGTTGGAGGGCCAGTAGGAGTCACTCTTTCCTCTGGTCTAAAATAATATCCCAGGGCAGTGATTGGGGACAGGTGCTGTCTTTCGGGTGGGACGTTAAACATGTGTCCTGACTCTCTGAGGTCACTAAAGATCCCATGGCACTTATTGTTAGAGTAGGGGTGTTAACCCTGGTGTCCTGGCTAAATTCCCGATCTGGCCCTCAAACCATCATGGTCACCTAATAATCCCCAGTTTACAATTGGCTCATTCATCCCCCTCCTCTCCCCTGTAACTATTCCCCAGGTCGTTGCTGCAAATGAGAACGTGTTCTCAGTCAACTTACCTGGTAAAATAACGGTAAAAAAAAATACAAAAATAAAAATTAACAAAAAGTGGAATGCATTGTATACACAATTCATGCCTCAGTTGCCTCAAGGGTTGAAAATCAGTCTTATCCTGTCTCCTCCCTTTCATCTACACTGATTGAAGTGGATTTAACAAGTCACATCAATAATTGATCATAGGTTTCACCTGGATTCACCTGGTCAGTCTATATGTCATGGAAAGAGCAGGTGTTCTTAATGTTTTGTACACTCAGTTTATGTTGGATTTATTCTTCTGGGGAGAGCCAATATGGATGATCGGTGGCTTCAAAGCCTTTCATTGGCCAATACATAGCATCAGCAATCCAAGGTTTATATACATCATTGGTTGTCATACACAGCCTAAAGCTAACCAACATCCTGATAGTCTAGGAGATAATACAAAGGCTATAATTATGCTATTTGTAGCATATACCCAATGTTGCTAGTCTAGGGGATTAACCAAAAGCTAGAACTATGCTATTTGTAGCCTGACTGCATGTGTGTAATTTAATGTGAAAGGGACATGAAAGTCTATATCTTCTGTATAATGACAGTCAGCTCACCTCTCAATCTTTTGATCTCCAATTGGTTACTATTAGAATTAGAATTACAAAACAGGCCTTAAGCACCATTAGGAGCACATCATCCTCGACATCATGAAATATACTTCACGAAGTACACAAGTGCTAGTGTGCAAGTGTAGATTCGAGTTCACTGGTTACAGTACATCATTGGTCTAAAACCATAATCTAACCCTTCTGTGTTCACTGGTTACAGTACATCATTGGTCTAATACCATAATCTAACCCTGCTGTGTTCACTGGTTACAGTACATCATTGGTCTAATACCATAATCTAACCCTGCTGTGTTCACTGGTTACAGTAGATCATTGGTCTAAAACCATAATCTAACACTTCTGTGTTCACTGGTTACAGTACATCATTGGTCTAATACCATAATCTAACCCTGCTGTGTTCTCTTGGCTATAGAGGTGCGTCACTTTGGAAAAGGTGGGTTTGAAAAAGCGGAAAGGGGAGGGGGGGAAAGGTCGGCCATCCTACAGGTCCTCGGTCGTGTCGTTCCAAGAGGAATGCTCCCTTCATCGAGGTAATGATGCTCTCTCTCTCTCTCTCCCTCTTACACTAAAGTGGCCAGGCCTTCCACAGTCTGTTTGTTTGCCCCACACGATACGGTTTCGTTTCGTGCGTTCTTTCCTGTTCGTGCGTTCATTGTTATATGTTCTCAAGTTCAGGTCTGTTTACGTTGTTTATTGTTTTGTAGTTTGTTCAAGTGTTTTTTCGTCTTCGTTTAAATAAATCATTATGTCTTCATACCTCGCTGCATATTGGTCCAATCCTTGCTCCTCCTCAGACGAGGAGAACGAACGTTACAATATTATACCCCAAAATTCCTCAAATTCAATTCCCTCAGACTTTCAGGCTGATCATGTCACTGTTCAGGCATCCTAGTTATACTGGAAATACAAGTTGAAATGATTTTAAACAAATTTAGTAACAAAATGTTGCTACTAAGTGCATTAATTCCATTAACTGGAACTACATAGGCTCTGCCTAGAGCTGGTCGTCCGACCAAACTGAGCAACCGGGCAAGAAAGACCTTGGTCAGAGAGGTGACCAAGATCTCAATGATCACTCTGACAGAACTACAGAGTTCCTTGGCGGAAATGGGAGAACCTTCCGGAAAGACAACAGTCTCTACAGCACTTCACCAATCTCTGCTTTATGGGAGAGTAGCCAGAAAGATGCCATTCCAGAGAAAGGCACATGACGGCATGCCTGGAGTTTACAATAAGGCACGTGACGGCATGCCTGGAGTTTACAAAAAGGCACGTGACGGCATGCCTGGAGTTTACAAAAAGGCACGTGACGGAATGCCTGGAGTTTACAATAAGGCACGCGACGGCATGTCTGGAGTTTACAAAAAGGCACATAATGGCATGCCTGGAGTTTACAAAAAGGCACGTGACGGCATGCCTGGAGTTTACAAAAAGGCACGTGACGGCATGCCTGGAGTTTACAAAAAGGCACGTGACGGCATGCCTGGAGTTTACAATAAGGCACGCGACGGCATGCCTGGAGTTTACAATAAGGCACGTGACGGCATGCCTGGAGTTTACAAAAAGGCACATGACGGCATGCCTGGAGTTTACAATAAGGCACATGACGGCATGCCTGGAGTTTACAAAAAGGCAAGTATGGGGATAGAAACTCAGACTATGGGGGAAGAAATTCAAACTATGTAGGCATTTGGAATGCATCTCCTGTTAGGGCTGTCTCTCTCCTCATCCTCGGACGAGGAGAGGAGAGAAGGATCAGACCAAAATGCAGCATTCGGGAAATAAGACATCTTTTTATTATTAACGACGGCAACACGAAACAAAACACTTTCAAATATACAAAACAAGAAAACGACGTTGACGAAACCTGAACATAAACTTACATAACTAAACGTAAACTCACGGACAGGAAACAGACGACATCAAAAATAAACGAACAGCCAAACAGTCCCGTATGGTACATACATTCGACGACACAGGAGACAATCACCCACCAACAAACAGTGAGAACACCCTACCTAAATATGACTCTTAATTAGAGGAGAACGCAAAACACCTGCCTCTAATTAAGAGCCATACCAGGCAACCACAACCAACATAGAAACAGATAACATAGACTGCCCACCCAAAACACATGCCCTGACCTAAACACATACAAAAACAACATAAAACAGGTCAGGACCGTTACAGAACCCCCCCCCTCAAGGTGCGAACGCCGGGCGCACCAGCACAAAGTCCAGGGGAGGGTCTGGGTGGGCAGTTGACCACGGTGGTGGCTCCGGCTCTGGACGCTGTCCCCACACCACCATAGTCACTCCCCGCTTCTGTCTTCCCCTCCAATGACCACCCTAAAACTAACATCCCCTAAATGAACGGCCAGCACCGGGACAAGGGGCAGCACCGGGACAAGGGGCAGCACCGGGACAAGGGGCAGCACCGGGACAAGGGGCAGCACCGGGACAAGGGGCAGCACCGGGACAAGGGGCAGCACCGGGACAAGGGGCAGGTCCCGGCTGAGATACTCTGGCAGGTCCCGGCTGAGGGACTCTGGCAGGTCCCGGCTGAGGGACTCTGGCAGGTCCCGGCTGAGGGACTCTGGCAGGTCCCGGCTGAGGGACTCTGGCAGGTCCCGGCTGAGGGACTCTGGCAGGTCCCGGCTGGACGGACTCTGGCAGGTCCCGGCTGGACGGACTCTGGCAGGTCCCGGCTGGACGGACTCTGGCAGGTCCCGGCTGGACGGACTCTGGCAGGTCCCGGCTGGACGGACTCTGGCAGGTCCCGGCTGGACGGACTCTGGCAGGTCCCGGCTGGACGGACTCTGGCAGGTCCCGGCTGGACGGACTCTGGCAGGTCCCGGCTGGACGGACTCTGGCAGGTCCCGGCTGGACGGACTCTGGCAGGTCCCGGCTGGACGGACTCTGGCAGGTCCCGGCTGGACGGACTCTGGCAGGTCCCGGCTGGACGGCTCTGGCAGGCCCCGGCTGGACGGACTCTGGCAGGTCCCGGCTGGACGGCTCTGGCAGGCCCCGGCTGGACGGCTCTGGCAGGCCCCGGCTGGACGGCTCTGGCAGGCCCCGGCTGGACGGCTCTGGCAGGCCCCGGCTGGACGGCTCTGGCAGGCCCCGGCTGGACGGCTCTGGCAGGCCCCGGCTGGACGGCTCTGGCAGGCCCCGGCTGGACGGCTCTGGCAGGTCCCGGCAGGACGGCTCTGGCAGGTCCCGGCAGGACGGCTCTGGCAGGTCATGGCAGGACGGCTCTGGCTGGTCATGGCAGGACGGCTCTGGCTGGTCATGGCAGGACGGCTCTGGCTGGTCATGGCAGGACGGCTCTGGCTGGTCATGGCAGGACGGCTCTGTAGGGAGGAGAAGGAGAGACAGCCTGGTGCGTGGTCTAGGCACTGGCTGCGCTGGAGAGGAGGAAACAGCAGGAGAGAGAACCCGGAGAGACAGCCTGGTACGGGGGGCTGCCACCGGAGGACTGGTACATGGAGGTGGCACCGGGTCTACCGGACCGTGAAGGAGGACACATGCTCTTGAGCACCGAGCCTCCCCAACCCTACCAGGTTGAATGGTCCCCGTAGCCCTGCCAGTGCGGCGAGGTGGAATAGCCCGCACTGGGCTATGCAGGCGAACCGGGGACACCACCTGTAAGGCTGGTGCCATGTACGCCGGCCCGAGGAGACGTACTGGAGGCCAGATACGTTGGGCCGGCTTCATGACATCCGGCTCGATGCCCAACCTAGCCCTCCCAGTGCGGCGAGGTGGAATAGCCCGCACTGGGCTAAGCACGCGTACTGGGGACACCGTGCGCTTTACCGCATAACACGGTGTCTTACCAGTACGACGCCTTCTACCTCCACGGTAAGCACGGGGAGTTGGCTCGGGTATCCTACCCGGCTTTGCCACACTCCTCGTGTGCCCCCCCCCCAAGAAATGTTTTGGTCTGACTCACGGGCTCCCAACCGCGTCGACGCGCTGCCTCCTCATACCAGCGCCTCTCAGCCTTCGCTGCTTCCAACTCCTCCTTGGGACGGCGATATTCCCCTGGCTGAGCCCAAGGTCCTCTACCGTCCAGGATCTCCTCCCAAGTCCAGGAGTCCTTGTTGCTCTGTTGAGCACTCCCTTGCCGCTTGGTCCTAGTTTGGTGGGTGATTCTGTTAGGGCTGTCTCTCTCCTCATCCTCGGACGAGGAGAGGAGAGAAGGATCATCAGACCAAAATGCAGCATTCGGGAAATAAGACATCTTTTTATTATTAACGACGGCAACACGAAACAAAACACTTTCAAATATACAAAACAACGTTGACGAAACCTGAACATAAACTTACATAACTAAACGTAAACTCACGGACAGGAAACAGACGACATCAAAAATAAACGAACAGCCAAACAGTCCCGTATGGTACATACATTCGACGACACAGGAGACAATCACCCACCAACAAACAGTGAGAATACCCTACCTAAATATGACTCTTAATTAGAGGAGAACGCAAAACACCTGCCTCTAATTAAGAGCCATACCAGGCAACCACAACCAACATAGAAACAGATAACATAGACTGCCCACCCAAAACACATGCCCTGACCTAAACACATACAAAAACAACATAAAACAGGTCAGGACCGTTACATCTCCTGTGTCATTGTTGTTGTTGTTTTTGTGAAAGGTATTTGATTTTATTATTTATGTTAGTCTATGTCTGAATAGATAATGAAAATGATCATGTGATGGATGTGGCTGTTACAGATATGTGTTTTGTGGCATAAGAGAGTCCATGGTGATGTTGAACTTTCCCTCAGCTGTCAAGGAGAGTGACTTTGTGGACTACAATGGGACATTTTGTGACAGCGGAGAAGCCAGCGTAGACATGGGGACACAATTGGCGGCAGATGCAGTGGATTTAAACTTTAATTCTTGGACTGAAGACGTCTCCACACTCGAGTCATCCTTTGAAGAAAGAGGAAGTGAGACTGAAGAAAGAGGAAGTGAAAGGGTTACTTAACAACTCAAAAGACAAGTAAGCTACCCTCTTATATATGTGGAAGAGGACGTTTAAAAAGAAAAGTGAAATCTTTATAAACACACACACTATGATTGGTGAAAGCTGCTGTGCTGGTTTAAAGTAGTAAAAGAGCGTGCATTTTTTTCAACTGAAAGCCGATGCCCAGAGTTACCCATGATGTTACACAGTGATTGAAGTCAAAAATTGTCAGACTCAATAGGACCTGAAGGAAGAAACTGTGAAAAACTGTAAGTATTGAAGCTCTTGCAGATTATGAAATACTACAATGAAATACTGCTCTATCAGGTTATGTTTTGGATACGTATATGCGTTGGATAGCTGTGCCATCATTGATATTAGAATGTTGGAAGTTAATGCCACACACAGAAAATGGTGCTATCTAGAACCTAAAAGGGTTCTTTGGCTGTGCCCATAGGATAACCCTTTGAAGAACCCTTGTTGGTTTCAGGTAGAAACCTTTTGGTTCCCAGTAGGACAGTTTTAGGGTTCCATGTAGAACCCTTTCTACAGAAGGTTCTACATGGAACCCAAAATGGTTCTACCTGGAACTAAGAAGGGTTCTATGGTGACAGCCTGAAGAACCCTTTTGGAAAAAAGATTCTAAGAGTGTAGATTTATGTGACTGGGTGTAGTCGCACATGCATAACCACAGATGTAGGCTGTCTAAAGTGGTAGGCTATATTTCTGTGGTTAGCACAAAGCCTTGGTGTCAAGTCTGTGAATTCGCTAGTAACGGAAGTTGGACTGATATTTTCAACCACTCATTTGGTAGTTAAGTCAAATTCAAAGGCGTTATCTTGCATCTTATCTAATAGTACAGTATCTGTTCATTGCTTATTTGAATCAAGATCAAACTACACTGCTCAAAAAAATAAAGGGAACACTTAAACAACACAATGTAACTCCAAGTCAATCACACTTCTGTGAAATCAAACTGTCCACTTAGGAAGCAACACTGATTGACAATAAATTTCACATACTGTTGTGCAAATGGAATAGACAAAAGGTGAAAATTATAGGCAATTAGCAAGACACCCCCCAAAACAGGAGTGATTCTGCAGGTGGTGACCACAGACCACTTCTCAGTTCCTATGCTTCCTGGCTGATGTTTTGGTCACTTTTGAATGCTGGCGGTGCTCTCACTCTAGTGGTAGCATGAGACGGAGTCTACAACCCACACAAGTGGCTCAGGTAGTACAGTTCATCCAGGATGGCACATCAATGCGAACTGTGGCAAAAAGGTTTGCTGTGTCTGTCAGCGTAGTGTCCAGAGCATGCAGGCGCTACCAGGAGACAGGCCAGTACATCAGGAGACGTGGAGGAGGCCGTAGGAGGGCAACAACCCAGCAGCAGGACCGCTACCTCCGCCTTTGTGCAAGGAGGTGCACTGCCAGCGCCCTGCAAAATGACCTCCAGCAGGCCACAAATGTACATGTGTCTGCTCAAACGGTCAGAAACCGACTCCATGAGGGTGGTATGAGGGCCCGACGTCCACAGGTGGGGGTTGTGCTTACAGCCCAACACCGTGCAGTACGTTTGGCATTTGCCAGAGAACACCAAGATTGGCAAATTTGCCACTGGCGCCCTGTGCTCTTCACAGATGAAAGCAGGTTCACACTGAGCACATGAGCACGTGTGACAGACGTGACAGAGTCTGGAGACGCCGTGGAGAACGTTCTGCTGCCTGCAACATCCTCCAGCATGACCGGTTTGGCGATGGGTCAGTCATGGTGTGGGGTGGCATTTCTTTGTGGGGCCGCACAGCCCTCCATGTGCTCGCCAGAGGTAGCCTGACTGCCATTAGGTACCGAGATGAGATCCTCAGACCCCTTGTGAGACCATATGCTGACACATGCACATTTGTGGCCTGCTGGAGGTCATTTTGCAGGGCTCTGGCAGTGCACCTCCTTGCACTAAGGCAGAGGTAGCGGTCCTGCTGCTGGGTTGTTGCCCTCCTCCACGTCTCCTGATGTACTGGCCTGTCTCCTGGTAGCGCCTGCATGCTCTGGACACTACGCTGACAGACACAGCAAACCTTTTTGCCACAGTTCGCATTGATGTGCCATCCTGGATGAACTGCACTACCTGAGCCACTTGTGTGGGTTGTAGACTCCATCTCATGCTACCACTAGAGTGAGAGCACCGCCAGCATTCAAAAGTGACCAAAACATCAGCCAGGAAGCATAGGAACTGAGAAGTGGTCTGTGGTCACCACCTGCAGAATCACTCCTGTTTTGGGGGGTGTCTTGCTAATTGCCTATAATTTCCACCTTTTGTCTATTCCATTTGGACAACAGCATGTGAAATTTATTGTCAATCAGTGTTGCTTCCTAAGTGGACAGTTTGATTTCACAGAAGTGTGATTGACTTGGAGTTACATTGTGTTGTTTAAGTGTTCCCTTTATTTTTTTGAGCAGTGTATTTTCAACTCTCAAAGTAAAGGGTAAGAAGTGTGGTTATTTTTGTTTCCTGTGCTTGTTTATTTTATACCCTTTGTTGTAAGAGCAAGGTATACATACAACTTTCATTAGAAGTGAACATTAGGTTGTTTGCTTTCTGTTGAATGTTAATAAAAAATTGTTCCTGACTTGAAATCCTAATTTAGGTGTCAGGTATTCAGCAAATGATCTATTAGGAACATTTGATTATGAATATGACGTTAAAAAGTGGTGGCATTCTCCTTTAAGTTTGTACAGGGCTAATGTCAGGGCTCAGATTATAGTATGTAATTCTTAATAACAAACTGTATCTTTACAATGTATCAGTGTCATAAGGACCCTGAGGAAGAAGCAATGAGAACCTAGTATTTAAACTCTGGCTGATTTTTGCGATATAAAAATTAAGAAAAATCTACAGCATGCTATGGATGGCCTTGAGTGATACACAACCAATGTTTTTGACTGAAATTATATCCTGTTTATATCCTTTCCTGTCTTGTCAAAAGCAATGCTACTCTGTTCTGATCCACTCTTTTCCCAGGGAAAGTGAACCTTTCAAAGAGATTGTGTTTGCATTATTGAGTGTCTTGCCAACTGTGAAATGTATTCAGAATCCTCATCAGAAGATGTTGTATTGAGTGTTCATGTGTTCATCCTAGTTTTGTTTCTTAGACGTCTTTGTCATTTGTGTCTTTGTCATCTGCTGCAGCCAGAAACACAATCCATCACCATCTCTCAGATGTTTGCCAAAGCCACAAAAGCCTTCGTGAAGGACACAGATCATGAGGGACGCCTGATCCCTGTGTCCAGTCTGAATGACACAGACAAACTGAATCTCCGATCACTCATTGTCAAGACCAGGCACAGATGCTTCTGGCAGGAACCCAAATACCAGTCCCCTGGCTTTACCCTCGGTGATGTCCTGAAGCCTGGAGAGCCTGGAAACACACCTTTAAGCCCAAGTAAGCACCAGAGCAGCCCGCTAGTGACAAATAACTATGGGTTGTTGTTGTTCTAAAATATCTGACCATTGATTTAATTATTTATCCTTCTCTTGTTTTACTGAGGAGAATAGGACAATTATAATGTCATGGATGTGGCTGTGGCTGTTATAGATATGTGCTATGGTATAATAGCATAGAGTCCATTCAAATGTCGAACTTTCCCTCAGCTGTCAAGGAGTGTGACTTTGTGGACTACAGTGGGACATTTGGTGACAAGAAAGAAATGAACGCAGATGGGAACGTGGAGGCAAAGTTGGCTGATTTCAACATTACCGTGGGAGGGAAATGGTCCACCAAACAGAAGCTGTCCCTTGGCAGCCTGAACAAAGAGAAGGTTGATGTGAAGGACTTACACAACTACTCAAAAGACAGGTGAGTTACCCTATACTGTATGCATGTTCAATACAGTCTTAATACATCATAAAGGACTTACACAACTACTCAAAAGACAGGTGAGTTACCCTATACTGTATGCATGTTCAATACAGTCTTAATACATCACAATACATCATAATACAGTCACAATACTTCATAATACATCATAATACTTCATAATACAGTCACAATACTTCATAATACAGTCACAATGCAGTCACAATACAGTCATAATACAGTCATAATACAAATCAAATCAAAATCAAATGTATTTATATAGCCCTTCTTACATCAGCTGATATATCAAAGTGCTGTACAGAAACCCATCCTAAAACCCCAAACACCAAGCAATGCAGGTGTAGAAGCACAGTGGCTAGGAACAACTCCCTAGAAAGGCAGGAACCTAGGAAGAAACCTAGAGAGGAACCAGGCTATGAGGGGTGGCCAGTCCTCTTCTGGCTGTGTCAGGTGGAGATTATAACAGAACATGGCCAAGATGTTCAAATGTTCATAAATGACCAGCATGGTCAAATAATAATAATCACAGTGGTTGTCGAGGGTGCAACAAGTCAGCACCTCAGGAGTAAATGTCAGTTGGCTTTTCATAGCCGATCATTGAGAGTATCTCTACCGCTCCTGCTGTCTCTAGAGAGTTGAAAACAGCAGGTCTGGGACAGGTAGCACGTCCAGTGAACAGGTCAGGCTTCCATAGCCGCAGGCAGAACAGTTGAAACTGGAGCAGCAGCACGGCCAGGTGGACTGGGGACAGCAAGGAGTCATCATGCCAGGTAGTCCTGAGGCATTGTCCTAGGGCTCAGGTCCTCTGAGAGAGCGAAAGAAAGAGAGAGCAAACTTAAATTCACACAGGACACCGAATAAGACAGGAGAAATACTCCAGATATAACAGACTGACCCTAGCCCCCCGACATAAATACTGGAGGCTGAGACAGGAGGAATTAGGAGACTGTGGCCCCATCCGAAGAAACCCCCGGACAGGGCCAAGCAGGCAGGATATAACCCCACCCACTTTGCTAAAGCACAGCCCCCACACCACTAGAGGGATATCTTCAACCACCAACTTACCATCCTGAGACAAGGCCGAGTATAGCCCACAAAGATCTCCGCCACGGCACAACCCAACGGGGGCGCCAACCCAGACAGGAAGACCACGTCAGTGACTCAACCCACTCAAGTGACGCACCCCTCCTAGGGACGGCATGGAAGAGCACCAGTAAGCCAGTGACTCAGCCCCTGTAATAGGGTTAGAGGCAGAGAATACCAGTGGAGAGAGGGGAACCGGCCAGGCAGAGACAGCAAGGGAGGTTCGTTCACCTTCACACTCCTGGGCCAGACTACACTCAATCATAGGACCTACTGAAGAGATGAGTCTTCAATAAAGACTTCGGGGTTGAGACCGAGTCTGTGTCTCTCACATGGGTAGGCAGACTATTCCATAAAAATGGAGCTATCTAGGAGAAAGCCCTGCCTCCAGCTGTTTGCTTAGAAATTTTAGGGACAATTAGGAGGCCTGCGTCTTGTGTCCGTAGCGTACGTGTAGGTATGTACGGCAGGACCAAATCGGAAAGATAGGTAGGAGCAAGCCCATGTAATGCTTTGTAGGTTAGCAGTAAAACCTTGAAATCAGCCCTTGCCTTAACAGGAAGCCAGTGTAGGGAGGCTAGCACTGGAGTAATATGATCAAATGTTTTGGTTCTAGTCAGGATTCTAGCAGCCGTATTTAGCACTAACTGAAGTTTATTTAGTGCTTTATCCGGGTAGCTGGAAAGTAGAGCATTGCAGTAGTCTAACCTAGAAGTGACAAAAGCATGGGTAATTTGTTCTGCATCATTTTTGGACAGAAAATGTCTGATATTTGCAATGTTACGTAGATGGAAAAAAGCTGTCCTTGAAACAGTCTTGATATGTTTGTCAAAAGAGAGATCAGGGTCCAGAGTAACGCCAAGGCCCTTCACAGTTTTATTTGAGACGACTGTACTACCATCAAGATTAATTGTCAGATTCAACAGAAGAGCTCTTTGTTTCTTGGGACCTAGAACAAGCATCTCTGTTTTTTCCGAGTTTAAAAGTAGAACATTTGCAGCCATCCACTTCCTTATGTTTGAAACGCAGGCTTCAAGCGAGGGCAATTTTGGGGCTTCACCATGTTTAATCGAAATGTACAGCTGTGTGTCATCCGCATAGCAGTGAAAGTTAACATTATGTTTTCGAATTACATCCCCAAGAGGTAAAATATATAATGAAATATAGTGAAAACAATAGTGGTCCTAAAACGGAACCTTGAGGAACACTGAAATTTACAGTTGATTTGTCAGAGGACAAACCATCCACAGACACAAACTGATATCTTTCCGACAGATAAGATCTAAACCAGGCCAGAACATGTCCGTGTAGACCAATTAGGGTTTCCAATCTCTCCAAAAGAATGTGGTGATCGATGGTATCAAAAGCAGCACTAAGGTCTAGGAGCACGAGGACAGATGCAGAGCATTAAAAGGTCATTTACCACCTTCACAAGTGCAGTCTCAGTGCTATGATGGGGTCTAAAACCAGACTGAAGCATTTCGTATACATTGTTTGTCTTCAGGAAGGCAGTGAGTTGCTGCGCAACAGCTTTTTCATTTTTTTTGAGAGGAATGGAAGAATCGATATAGGCCAATAGTTTTTTATATTTTCTGGGTCAAGGTTTGGCTTGACCCAGAAAAGTCATCAAAAATTAGAATATTATCTGCTATGACTACAAGGTCCGATAGGAATTCAGGGAACTCAGTGAGGAACGCTGTATATGGCCCAGGTGGCCTGTAAACAGTAGCTATAAAAAGTGATTGAGTAGGCTGCATAGATTTCATGACTAAAAGCTCAAAAGACGAAAACGTCTAATACAGTCAGTCACAATACATCATAATACAGCCACAAAACAGTAACAATACATCATAATACAGTCACAATAGAGTCATAATACAGTCACAATACAGTCACAATACATCATAACAGTCACAGTACAGTCATAATACAGTCACAATACAGTCATAATACAGTAATTGCCAGTCATATACAGTTATATACAGTCATAATAACAGTTATATACAGTCATAATAGTCAAAATACACTAATAGACATACTGCGTCATAATACAGTTATAACAGTCATAATACGTCATAACAGTCATATAAAGTCATAACAGTCATAATACGTCATAACAGTCATATAAAGTCATAACACAGTCATAAGTCACAATACATTCATATACAGTCATAATAAGGTCATATACAGTCATAATGCAGTTATAATACATCATAATAGTCATAATAGTCATATATAGTCAGTCACAATACAGTCATATACAGTCATAATAAGGTCATATACAGTCATAATACAGTCATATATGGTCATAATACAGTCATATACAGTCATATACAGTCATATACAGTCATTATACAGTCATTATACAGTCATATACAGTCATATACAGTCATAATACAGTCATATATGGTCATAATACAGTCATATACAGTCATAATACAGTTATAATACATCATAATACAGTCATAATATAGTCATATATAGTCAGTCTCAATAGTCATATTGCAGTCATACAGTCATAATAGTCACAATACAGTCATATGCAGTCATAAGTCATTATACAGTCATAAGTCATAATACAGTCATAGTCATAATACAGTCATAATAGTCATAATACAGTCATAGTCACAATACAGTCATAATAGTCATGATACAGTCATAAGTCATAATGCAGTCATAATACAGTAATTTCCATTCATATACAGTCATAAGTCATAATACATCATAATACAGTCATATACAGCCATAATACAGTTATATACAGTCATAATACAGCCATAATAGTCATAATACAGTCATAGTCACAATACAGTCATAATAGTCATGATACAGTCATAAGTCATAATGCAGTCATAATACAGTAATTTCCATTCATATACAGTCATAAGTCATAATACATCATAATACAGTCATATACAGCCATAATACAGTTATATACAGTCATAATACAGCCATAAGTCATAACAGTCAACATAGTTATAATAGTCATAACAGTCATATTTAGTCATAACAGTCATTACAGTCATAATACAGTCATAATACATCATACAGTTCACCTTCCCAAGGAGTCCAAGACCCAAGAGCAGCGGGCAAAACTGGTTGCAATGACATCAGGCAGGTATCTTTTGTGTAAAAAGGACATTTTCAGGTTGAGGTGCTTTCAGACAACAAAGAAGTGGAACTGTACTGGTTTAGCAACTTCCTTAAACTTGAACTACCTCCTCACTGTTTTCACTACTAGCTTAGTTTAAAGGGACAATCTGTGATTGGTACATCCATTTTCTTAACTTTTAAAGTAGCTTTCCAGTGTTTCCAGATTTCTATGAAATATGACCTAAAATGTGTCCCTCCTGCAGAGTTCTGGACATGTCCCATCCTGTGATCAAGCAGACCCGTGTGAATCCCAGAGCAGTGTTAGGCGTCTTGACGGAGAGGATTATGACGTCACTACCTTGTCCGGTCACAAACAATGTCCGGAAGCGTGGCAATGCAGGAGTCAATGTGAGCGCCTGTGTGTTCCTGAGCCGGAAGGTAGGAGGAAAGATTACCAAGTGTTCTACTGAAGTGAATGATATTTTCCTCATATTTTACTGGTAACTCAGATTTAGATAATCTCTGTTGTAAAATAGATTTTTAATCTCAATAATCTCACTTTATGATAGCTAGGCCTTCATAAATAAAGTCAATGTCAGGACCATATTGACAGATCACAGATGTCTGTTCAGTAGTGGTAATAGTCACAGATGTCTGTTCAGTAGTGGTAATAGTCACAGATGTCTGTTCAGTAGTGGTAATAGTCACAGATGTCTGTTCAGTAGTGGTAATACTCATAGATGTCTGTTCAGTAGTGGTAATAGTCACAGATGTCTGTTCAGTAGTGGTAATAGTCACAGATGTCTGTTCAGTAGTGGTAATAGTCACAGATGTCTGTTCAGTAGTGGTAATAGTCACAGATGTCTGTTCAGTAGTGGTAATAGTCACAGATGTCTGTTCAGTAGTGGTAATAGTCACAGATGTCTGTTCAGTAGTGGTAATAGTCACAGATGTCTGTTCAGTAGTGGTAATAGTCACAGATGTCTGTTCGGTAGTGGTAATAGTCACAGATGTCTGTTCGGTAGTGGTAATAGTCACAGATGTCTGTTCGGTAGTGGTAATAGTCACAGATGTCTGTTCGGTAGTGGTAATAGTCACAGATGTCTGTTCGGTAGTGGTAATAGTCACAGATGTCTGTTCGGTAGTGGTAATAGTCACAGATGTCTGTTCGGTAGTGGTAATAGTCACAGATGTCTGTTCGGTAGTGGTAATAGTCACAGATGTCTGTTCGGTAGTCGTAATACTCACAGATGTCTGTTCAGTAGTCGTAATACTCACAGATGTCTGTTCAGTAGTCGTAATACTCAGATGTCTGTTCAGTAGTCGTAATACTCACAGATGTCTGTTCAGTAGTCGTAATACTCACAGATGTCTGTTCAGTAGTCGTAATACTCACAGATGTCTGTTCAGTAGTCGTAATACTCACAGATGTCTGTTCAGTAGTCGTAATACTCAGATGTCTGTTCAGTAGTCGTAATACTCACAGATGTCTGTTCAGTAGTCGTAATACTCACAGATGTCTGTTCAGTAGTCGTAATACTCACAGATGTCTGTTCAGTAGTCGTAATACTCACAGATGTCTGTTCAGTAGTCGTAATACTCACAGATGTCTGTTCAGTAGTCATAATACTCACAGATGTCTGTTCAGTAGTCGTAATACTCACAGATGTCTGTTCAGTAGTCGTAATACTCACAGATGTCTGTTCAGTAGTCGTAATACTCACAGAGTACCTTTGATATTTTCAGTACAATTTTTTTATTTGAATAAAGACTTTCTAAAATGCCACAATTCAGCATTTTGACTGACTTCTGGAAATGTTTAACCCACTTATCCCAACATTTCTCCACCTTTTCACCATCATTGTAAAAGCCCTAGTTCTTTTGTTGTTTTGACAAAGTCATTTCTGAAGATTTGTATTTATTTACTGTGATTAATTTACATCTGTCCATATTTTTAAGGTCAACCCTGTTACGTGAACTGAACTCTTGTTTTAATATGGTGAAACTGTTTTCTAAAGAAATATTGAACATCTAATAGTCAAATCATGGTGTAAAAGCAGGTAAAATAGTTATACTCTTTTAGTCAATTTTCTGGTGGAAAACTGAGTGGGTCGAGCGTAACACTTTAGACCTGTTATCCATAGATAACAGGCTTCCATTCCCCCTGTCACAAGGATATTTATGGCTGATTTAAAATGGTCAACCTTGTTACTTAATAGGCACTTACTATAATCATTAAAAAAAATACCTCTTGAGATGGAAAACATGTTTTTTTTACGAAGTTGGACCTATGCTCTTTATGAGACTGTTCAAATTAGGTGAAATCCCCAAATAAATTTGAGCAAGTTACACTTCTCAAAAGGCAGCAAATCGTGTTTTTATCATTAGAACCACTTCCTGAAAATGCAATGGTGTAGAATAGATGACTGTCTGGGTTAGAATCTGGGTCATCTGTGCACCAAACGTCTCTGACTAATTTGAAATGTTTTCCACAGGCCTCTATGAAGCAGAGCGGCAGTACTCAGACAGATAGTGATGTGTCACTGGGTATTCCTGCAAATACTGTCATGGCCTACAGTCTGATTGAACTCTACGTCAAATGCAATGGACAGTTTGGTGAGGAAGTGTATGGTTTATCAATGTCCCAGGTATAGCTGCATGGTTAAGTACCATGATAAAGTACACAGCCAGTGTCTATGTTCCTCAGTGTATTTAGTACAGCCACTGTATTTAGTATATTCACTGTATTTAGTACAGCCACTGTATTTAGTACAGCCACTGTATTTAGTACAGCCACTGTATTTAGTACAGCCACTGTATCTGTCTGTGTGTGACTGGTTATGACTGTTGTCTGCTCTTGTCCACAGAGCTGTGCCTCATTTGCAACAATGGGGGCTTTGAAAAGGTTTGGTCAAAGGATGAGATTGAAGGGGATGGAATTATGGACCTGAGAGGCGACTTTGCTGCCAACAGCCCCCTAAATCTGAACAAAGGTAATGTCTCCTGTCTAGTGGTCAACATGTAGTCTAGTGGTCAACATGTAGTCTAGTGGTCAACATGTAGTCAAGTCTACTGAATGGACCCACTAGTCAACTTGTAATGTAGTCTACTGAATGGACCGTCTGGTCAACTTGTAGTCTACTGAATGGAATGTGTCATATTTAAATCGTTCTCTTTGATTAATGTTTCCACACTTGGAATATACAAATAAATTATTTGTTACATAAAAATATGACACTTTGACAAAATGGTCTGTGTTTGTGTGTTGACAGAACTGGAGAAACTGAGTGGTCATTTCCAGCTGCTGTCAGCTCTGCCGGTTGCCAAACGCTCCTCTCTGCTCCAGCTCCTCAAGACAACCATGGAGGACAGAGAGGCAGTCAGTGTGCTGGAGAGTGTGGTGAGTGGTAGAGTTCTTCACGGGTCCAACAGATCCAAAATCCGACCCGGGTGGGTCCGGGATCCTAAATTATGACTTGTCTCTGCTCTGGGTCAGGTCTGATCTAATTGCCACTGGTCTTGGTATGTGCAATTACAATTGATTTACCAAATGGACCTGATTGGACTCGTCCTCTTGTTCTCAGTTTCAGCCAATTGCAACTCAATAAAATGTATAGCTTATGTTCAACTGAAACTGATTCCGGCCGCTCACCTCACGTGCCCCCCGCTACTGAGGAGAGGGAGAGCGAGAGAGAGTAAAAGGAGCCTTTGTCTAGGCTACTGGTTTTCCTGAAGATTGAGGCCTTTTTCAATGAAGTAAGGTGAATGTTAGAGGAAAAAGAGTATGATCAGGATAAGGTAAGACCCAGATGCAGACTGAGTCGAAGTAACAACGTTTATTTCAGCAACAGAGGCAAAGGTACAGGACGGTAGGCAGGCTCAGGACAGGTAAGAATCAAACCAGGAGGGCGAGAAATAGAGGCTGGGAAAAGACAGGCGCCGACAGGACAAACACTGGTAAGCTTGACAAACCGGCAACAGAAACAGAGAACACAGGTAGAAGTACACGGGATAATGGGGAAGAGGGGCGACACCTGGAGGGGGTTGGAGACAAGCACAAAGACAGGTGAAACAGATCAGGGCGTGACAGTACCCCCCCCTCTAGGGGCACCACCTGGCGTCCTACCTGGGCGCATACCTGGCTGACCGGGGTGCCAGCGGTAGAAGTCGGCGATGAGGGCTGGGTCCAGGATGTCTCTAGCGGGGTCCCAGCACCTCTCCTCCGGGCCATAACCCTCCCAGTCAACCAGGTACTGGAAACCCCTGCCCGTGGTCCAACCCTCAGGAGGTGTCTCACCGTGTATGCCGGATGGCCATCGACGACCCGGGGAGGGCCTGGAAATGGAAGACAAGGGACTGAGACACGGGCTTGATACGGGACACATGAAAGGTGGGGTGTATACGAAGTGTACGTGCAACAGAAGACTAACAGCAGAGGGGCTAATGACCTTGGAGATGGGGAAAGGGACGATAAACCGGGGGGACAGTTTGCGAGACTCCACCCGGAGGGGCAGATCCCGGGTGGAGAGCCATACCTTCTGCACAAGACGATACCGAGGAGCCGGGGTCCGATGGCGATCCGCTTGTCGTATAGGACTAATACTATAGGATTACTAGCCCTATAGTAGCAGTCCTATAGTAGACGCCCCACAGTAGCAGCCCTAGAGTAGTAGTAGCCCTAGAGTAACCCTGTAGTAGTAACCCTCTAGTAGTAGTCTTATAGTAGCCCTATAGTAGTCTACCATAGGACTGCTACTATAGGGCTATGATAGGGCTAATAGAGGACATTACATACGCCTCTAGGAAGATGGAATGCAACACCCTGCCACAACTCAACTTCCCGTGGAGTGAAAGTGGTATGGGACTGTAGGTGCGAGTAATGACAAAAGGCAGAGAATTTACCATTTACTTGGAATTTATTCCTTCACACAGTAAATTTGGGGAAAAGGGGCTGCACGGAACCAAAGCAAAGATCTACCTTACCTGCTTACCCACAACTTCCAACTAGTACCACCTGATGCACTAACCAAAATACACGGGATGGTCCGCCCAGGTCTTACCTAGTGTGCATAGACAGTAAATACTACAGGTTATGTATGCCTGCAGGCCTCTTGCCTAAGCACCTTCCCCCCAGGAACAAAATCAGAATAATTACTAATCACACACAGTCCTTTTAGCATACACATACTTTTGCAGGACCGGCTACAAAATACTATACACAAACTATTTGAGCAACAACCAACAAAAGATAAAGAAACTCTGAGCAACAACCAATACAGGATATAACAATAAGCTCTTTCTAAGAAACAACCAACACAGGATATCACCCTCAGCTACAATCACAGAACCATCAGCAACAACTAACATAGTACATACCAAATCACTTCCTGAGAAACAACCAACACAGGATATCACCCTCAGCTACAATCACAGAACAGAACCATCAGCAACAACTAACATAGTACATACCAAATCACTTCCTGAGAAACAACCAACACAGGATATCACCCTCACGCCCACCACAAAAAATGCAAACATACAGTTTTAAATAACAAAAACCAACGCATCCCCAGTTGCTAAACCCGTGATAGAGCGTCGGCAACCACATTCGCAGAACCTTTCACATACTTTATCTGTACATTGTACCCTTGTACAATCAGAGCCCACCGCATAAGGCGGCAGTTCTGATTGTACATTTGCTTCAAAAAACACTAAAGGATTATGGTCCGTGAAGACCAGTACAGGCAAGGCACTGGAGCCCACATATACTTCAAAGAACTTTAAGGCTAGCAATAAAGCCAGCGTCTCTTGTTCAATGTTGGAATACCTTGACTGACACGAGTTGAACTTACGGGAGAAGAAACTGACGGGCCGATCCACTCCCTCTTAATCTTCCTGCAAGAGAACCGCACCCACCCCCACTATACTACTTAAATGGTACCTTGGGACTAAACAGAGATGTAAGGGGAGCTACTATCTTCGAGAAATTCTTACAGAATGTATGATAGTACCCTACCATCCCCAGGAATCTGCGCAACTGGCGGCGAGTCATGGGAGCAGGAAAAGCAACAATTGCTTCCACTGGGTGCCATGGCTCGCTGACGGCTCTGGCTGGTCATGGCTTGCTGACGGCTCTGGCTGATCCTGTCTGGCGGAAGGCTCTGGCTGATCCTGTCTGGCGGAAGGCTCTGGCTGATCTGTCTGGCGGAAGGCTCTGGCTGATCCTGTCTGGCGGAAGGCTCTGGCTGCTCCTGTCTGGCGGAAGGCTCTAGCGGCTCCTGTCTGGCGGACGGCTCTGAAGGCTCATGGCAGACGGGCGGCTTTGAAGGCTCAGTACAGACGGGCAGTTCATGCGGCGCTTGGCAGACGGACAGTTCAGACGGCGTTGGGCAGACGGACAGTTCAGACGGCGTTGGGCAGACAGACAGTTCAGACGGCGTTGGGCAGACGGACAGTTCAGACGGCGTTGGGCAGACGACAAACTCTGGCCGGCTGAGACGCACTGTAGGCCTGGTGCGTGGTACCGGAACTGGAGGTACCGGGCTAAGGACACGCACCTTCAGGCTAGTGCGGGGAACAACAACAGGGCACACTGGACTCTCAAGGCGTACTATAGGCCTGGTGCGTGGTACCGGCACTGGTGTTACCGGGCTGAGGGCACGCACATCAGGGCGAGTACGGGGAGAAGAAACAGTGCGTACAGGACTCTGGAGATGCACAGGAGGCTTAGTGCGTGATGCCGGAACTGGAGGCACTGGTGGTACTGGACTGGAGACACGCACCACAGGGCTAGTGCGTGGAGGAGGAACAGGGCTCTGGAGACGCACTGGAAGCCTGGTGCAGGTACTGGTCTGGAGCGGGGAGGTGGCGCCGGAAATACCGGACCGTGCAGGCGTACTGGCTCCCTTGAGTATTGAGCCTGCCCAACCTTACCTGGTTGAATGCTCCCCGTCGCCCGACCAGTGCGGGGAGGTGGAATAACCCGCACCGGGCTATGTAGGCGAACCGGGGACACCATGCGTAAGGCTGGTGCCATGTAAACCGGCCCGAGGAGATGCACTGGTGGCCAGATATGTAGGGCCGGCTTCATGACATCCGGCTCAATACTCAACCTAGCCCTGCCAGTGCGGGGAGGTGGAATAACCCGCACCGGGCTATGCACACGTACAGGAGACACCGTGCGCTCTACTGCGTAACACGGTGTCTGCCCGTACTCCCGCTCTCCACGGTTAGCCTGGGAAGTGGGCGCAGGTCTCCTACCTGCCCTCGGCTCGGATCCCCTCCCATGTGTAGCAACCCTTGCCGTCCAATACATCGTCCTATGTCCATGAGTCCTGGTTACTTTGCCGCTGTTGTTGGTTCCTCTCACGCTGCTTGATCCTAGGTTGGTGGGAGATTCTGTCACGGTCGTCTTGAGGTGAATGAATGGACCAAGGCGCAGCGTGATATGAATACATCTTCTTTTATTTTATGACGAAGATGAACACGAAACGAAACACTTATACAAACTATACAAAAACAACAAACAACTGTGAAGCTACAAACGAAAGTGCACACACAAGCTACTTACGTTCAACATAGACAATCTCCCACAATCACCTAAAGCCTATGGCTGCCTTAAATATGGCTCCCAATCAGAGACAATTAATGACATCTGTCTCTGATTGAGAACCAAACCAGGCAACCATAGACTTTCCTAGAACTCTCTCCTGAACACAACCCCATACACTATACAACACCCCCTAAACAATACACACACCCTAAACTAGACAAAACACACAAACTTCCCATGTCACACCCTGACCTAACTAAAATAATAAAGAAAACAAAGAATACTAAGGCCAGGGCGTGACAACTACTACTATAGGACTACTACTATAGGGCTACTACTATAGGGCTACTATAGGACTACTACTATAGGACTACTACTTTAGGACTACTACTATAGGGCTACTACTATTGGGCTACTATAGGACTACTACTATAGGGCTTCTGTAGGGCTACTACTATAGGACTACTACTTTAGGACTACTACTATAGAGCTACTACTGTAGGGCTACTACTATAGGGCTTCTATAGGACTACTACTATAGGGCTACTATAGGACTACTACTATAGGGCTACTACTATAGGGCTACTATAGGGCTACTACTATAGGGCTACTGTAGGGCTACTACTATAGGGATACTACTATAGGGCTACTACTGTAGGGCTACTATAGGACTACTACTATAGGGCTACAATAGGACTACTACTATAGGGCTACTATAGGACTACTACTATAGGGCTACTACTATAGAGCTACTACTGTAGGGCTACTACTATAGGGCTTCTATAGGACTACTACTATAGGGCTACTATAGGACTACTACTATAGGGCTACTACTATAGGGCTACTATAGGACTACTACTATAGGACTACTACTGTAGGGCTACTATAGGACTACTACTATAGGACTACTATAGGGCTACTACTATAGGGCTGCTATAGGACTACTACTATAGGGCTACTACTATAGAGTTACTATAGGGCTACTACAATAGGACCATTTTTAAGGAAATGTAAATGTGGACCATTTGGCTAATATCGCTCGTTTATTGATGACACTTAGCTGCGCCAAGTCGGAGGTTTATTTCTCTCGCTCTTTCTGCTCTCAGACCTGAATGGGTCTCTCGGATCAGAACCGGCGTGGGTCTGTTTAGGTCTGTTTTTCCACAAGCCTTTTTGTAACGGGTCTGACTGTCGTCGGGTCCATTCGGAATGGGTAATTTATGCATATTGGGTCCTGTGGAAAAGTCACGGATCCATTTCGGAACGGGACCAACTTTTTGGGCATGTACAGAAACAGGGACAAAACACACACGCACACCTAATGGCAGGAATAAATATATTCCTTTGAGTCTAAGACGTTGGGGGGAGGTGGGGGGGGGGGGTTGTTTTAAGATGGTCATACTATGGATAACTTTGATTTAAAATTTTAGGACCCCTATAGGTATTAAAAATATCATAAATGTTAAAAAGTACTGCAAAATAAACATAAGAAATAAGGTTTTGAGTTGTCCTAAATCTAGGCGATATAAAAAAACAACTCAAGAAAATAGAGCAGACTGATGAAGTGTGTGCAGAAATAGAGCAAAAAAACAAATAAAATAAATATATATATATATATATATAGGGGGTAGGCACAAAACTACCTTCATACTTCCATTTGTTTTTTTATTCCAGTAAAGTTTACCTTCAGACGAGTCCCGTGACACTTGTGGTCGTAGAGCAAAACAGAGAACACCATCGTGTTGGTGAGAATCTCCCCTTTCTACAGTGGGGTCCCCTTACTTTGTATCCCAAACGTTCGGATGCTACCAATCAGTAGTTGACACATCGACAGTACCGACTTCAGACTAGTCTCCTGACACCTGTGGGGGTCGTAGAGCAAAACAGAGAACACCTTCCTGGGAGTCTCCCTTTTCCATAGAGTAGTTTGTGGGTCAAACCGTTCAGAAGCTACCACATATCTCTAGCTTTAACAGATTTTGATGGGGATTTTTTTGTTATGTAACTTAGATTGACGCACCAGTGGATCAATCAACTCTAGGGGGTTAATATATCAACCAGAAAATCTGTAACATACTCTAGTCTTAAATATATTCTCTCTGTCTCTCTGTCTTGTCACAGCTGGATCAGATGTGTGATGGTGAGACTCCTGACCTGGGTGATCTGGAAGAGTCTGAGAGGGAAACAGTCCAGGCCATACTGGATCTTGTAGACCAATGTGTTGGGAAGGATGAGGACGAGATCAGATCCTCTCTTCTCAGTGCCGTCCACCTCATTGTCAGTGCCATGGACGGTGAGATAGAGAGCAGTTTACACAGGATTCTCCAGTTATTATTTGATCAGTTCCTGGGAAACTAGTTTCACTACTGTGGTTTTACGTGTGCATATTTATTTCTTCAGGAATGACAGATGAGGGTCTGTCTGTGTTGGGATCGTGTTGCAGTCCTCCAGTCTTACAGGCCCTGCAGATCCTGGTGAGTTCACACCTGCTTGATTGAGCCTCTAGTCGTATATGACCTGGAGTTAATTTTTCTAGGTTTTTGTTTATGTAAATGTATCTTCCCATGTTAAATAAACAAATATTTCTACCATTTATGATAACATTGTACCACCAGTAGCAGTAGTAACACCAATGACGGTAACCAGTGGCAATTTTTAACAAAAATATTGGTGGAGAAACTCATTGAAAAAAGTGAATATGCATCGATAAATTACTACACTACAATACACATTGAATGCACCATCATAATTAATAACCAATCCCAGCAGTGAGTTTGAGCCACACACACAAACGTTATAACATAAGGGTTATGACCAGTGTATAGGCTACTTTCCCTTGTCTTTGGCTCCTATTGCAAGGAAGACCACCGTAGTCCAGCATACTTTATAGAGTAAAGTCTATTTTACTTCAGAATTATATCAGCATCGGTCTGCAATATTGCTAATCATTGTTAGAGTTTTGGGACGCAGCAGAACACCATTCTGAGTGCAGTTGCCTCTGCCTGTCTGTTAACAAGATGCTCAGGTTATGAATAAAGAAACAACGTTTATAAAGCTACTCCCTCCCTTCAACCATTGCATAGATACAGTTCCATGGGTTATTACATTCTGACATCAATCACTTACAACAACATGTAGTAGCTAGCTAGCTAGCTCAAACAGCTGTTAGCCACCGCAAGTTCCATCCAAACCACTCAGGTTTAATTATTTTATAACTTGCTCTATTTTAACTGAGGCCTGTTCAGTGGTTGATGAGCACCAAGATGTTTTATCTCTACAAGTTTAAAATAATTTGCTAGGAGATTGTTGACATGATGTATGATGACTTTTCAGCTAGCTAACTAGAAGACGATAAACAACTATGAAATTGCTACTGGAGATAAGATGTCTATTTATCTGTGGCAAATGACATCAAGCCTTCTTGGGCGGGCACTACTAATGAATCTCTATAGCAGCACCCAAGTGTGCTACAGCTGACTGAGTCCCCTGGCTAGCCTCTCCACAACAGATCACTGAGGGAGGCTGAAACAGCTGCATTAGGGAGCTGCCTTTCCTCAAACAACATTTACCAAAATAACAATACAACAGAGAAGGGAGCACGTACTGAATGCTTTATTAGCTCAAGCAATTACAATTTAAATGTGTTTGCTTACTGATTTAATGTTGTGACATGAATGAAAGCCAGAATTACATGCAGAACAGCGCCATCTACTGGATAGTGGTGGGGGCTGTTCTGAATGATGTGTTGCATCAAAGTATAGGTCTCACCAATGACACATTTGTTAGTAATTTAGGCCACCGATCTCAAATCTAAGGTCATTTAACCTTTAAAAGTAATTTACTTCATCATTTACTAAAGAGATTTGATTAATAATTTTGCTCAGAATGTAATTTCCCTTCATTTAAAATTGAGTTACACCAATTACACGTTTTATTTAAACACACCAAATTATCTATGGAATGATAACCTGTATGACATACTAAAAGGGTCTCATTAGCTAATCATTTTATTTAATATATGTAACGATTTTCCTCCTCCTGAGTAGGGATTGGACCAAAGCGCAGCATTGTGATCTGACATAATGATTTATTTAACGAAACCAGAAACCAAAAAACACGAAGAACACTAGAGAATTACAAAAACAATAAACGACGTAGACAGACCTAAACTTGAGAACTTACATAACACGAAGAACGCACGAACAAGAAAATAGACTACACAAAAACCGAACGAACAAACAAACCGAAACAGTCCCGTGTGGCGCAACATACACAGACACGGAAGACAATCACCCCCAAACTAACAGTGAAAACAGCCTACCTATATATGATTCTCAATCAGAGGAAATGAACAACACCTGTCCCTGATTGAGAACCATATAAGGCTAATTAACCATCACACTCCCACATAGAACAAACAACACAGACTGCCCATCCCAACTCACGCCCTGACCAACTAAACACATACAAAACAAGAGAAAACAGGTCAGGAACGTGACAATATAAACCCCTACCCTGATAAGTTTGCCACTGGAAAGAATGCTCAAGGTCCTTGTATATCTTTGTAATGAGTGATTTACAAGGCAGTAACACTAATGATATTAAATACATTTGTTTATTTTATAGCATTCAAAATAATAAATAGATGTCTCTAAATCCCCGAAACATGTCACTACAACTCTACACATCACTACTGGGACACGCCTATTTGGAGTCCCTAAGTATTTTAAACAATGCATACAAATAAAGTTTTGCATTATAAAGGACTTCCATTATGTTTTCACATTGATAAACAGTTCAATATCAATTAAAACATGTATAATGTCTAACTGTTTGTCATTTTAAAGTGTTTGTCATTATTGCAAAGTTGAGGGATGCAAATGCCACCTTATTTCAAGAATGACCCAGAAAAGAAAGCATATCAATGTATTCCTGAGCTGCTTGTCCTCCAGGTGCAGCATGTGGCAGCAGGGAGTGGGGAGACCCTCTCTCTGAGAGATGCAGGTCTGGCTGTTCTGACTGAGGAGGAGGTGTATCAGAGGACAGAGAGTCTCTTTGGTCACTCTAAAGTTACACTGAAGAGAGAGGAGGACACACTGAGGACAGAGATGAAGGACCAGCCTGGATACCTTCCTCTAGTCATGAGTATCGCTGTGAAAGGCCTGGCCTCTTTAGTGTAGTGTAGTGTAGTGTAGTGTAGTGAGTGAGTGAGTGAGTGAGTGAGTGAGTGAGTGAGTGAGTGAGTGAGTGAGTGAGAGTGAGAGTGAGAGAGAGAGAGAGAGAGAACATGTCAATCCAGTTTGAACTGATACACTCAGTATTCTATTCCATGTTTGACTCCTGCACTAGTTGAGCTGAAGAACTAGTGAACAACAGTGTATTTATCCTTGTAATGTTTTCAGTAAAGTTCAACAAACGATATCAGACGTCCCGACCTCCATTCTTCTAATCATTAGATAATACAACATAAAGGCACATTACATAGGGGGGGGGGGGGGAGAGGGCATTGTCCATTGCATACATTTGAGCATTGTCAAGTGACCCACAAGACAGGAACAGAAACAGAATCCTGTTCAAAATACTGTTCACCAGAATCATGTCCAAAGAATATTCAAAACATTTCTGTGAAGTCTGTTATTATTCTATACTCATTTGAAAGTGTAAACTTTCTCACATTACTGTGCTACCAGGTTCAAAAAGTATACTTATTAAAACCACGATGAAGTCCATCACCCTGGTAATCTTGATGTCTAGAATACCAGGGTGATGAAGATGTTGTTCTTTTTAATAATGATTCTTTACTCAGAGAAAACATCCCCAATATGTGGAGTCAGTATGATGGTCCTGTCTTTCCTCAGAGAAAACATCCCCAATATGTGGAGTCAGTATGATGGTCCTGTCTTTACTCAGAGATAACATCCCCAATATGTGGAGTCAGTATGATGGTCCTGTCTTTACTCAGAGAAAACATCCCCAATATGTGGAGTCAGTATGATGGTCCTGTCTTTACTCAGAGAAAACATCCCCAATATGTGGAGTCAGTATGATGGTCCTGTCTTTACTCAGAGAAAACATCCCCAATATGTGGAGTCAGTATGATGGTCCTGTCTTTCCTCAGAGAAAACATCCCCAATATGTGGAGTCAGTATGATGGTCCTGTCTTTCCTCAGAGATAACATACAACTAAGATGTAATGGTGGTTATTGGTGAGAATGGAGAGGGGCTTTATCCAGGGGATTGGGATGGGGTGACTGGGAGACCATCAGACACTTCTCTGAGGTGAGAGGGGCTTTATCCAGGGGATTGGCATGGGGTGACTGTGAGAGCATCAGACACTTCTCTGAGGTGAGAGGGGCTATATCCAGGGGATTGGGATGGGGTGACTGGGAGAGCATTAGACACTTCCCTTAGGTGTGCGTAGGGCCTCCACCAGAGTATGTTAGCGGTGAAGTGAGTGTAACCTGGGGTTACTGTAGGTACAGGTGAACTGAGTGTAGCCTGAGGTTACTGTAGGTACAGGTGAACTGAGTGTAGCCTGAGGTTACTGTAGATACAGGTGAAGTGAGTGTAACCTGGGGTTACTGTAGGTACAGGTGAACTGAGTGTAGCCTGAGGTTACTGTAGGTACAGGTGAACTGAGTGTAGCCGGAGGTTACTGTAGGTACAGGTGAACTGAGTGTAGCCTGAGGTTACTGTAGGTACAGGTGAACTGAGTATAGCCTGAGGTTACTGTAGATACAGGTGAAGTGAGTGTAACCTGGGGTTACTGTAGGTACAGGTGAAGTGAGTGTAACCTGGGGTTACTATAGGTACAGGTGAAGTGAGTGTAGCCTGAGGTTACTGTATGTACAGGTGAACTGAGTGTTACTTGGGGTTACTGTACGTGCAGCTGATCTGAGAATACAAGTTCGGTGTTTGACTGAGAAGGGTCCACATTCCTGCATTTGAGCCTTCGTGCATTTGCAGTAACCCCTGTTTATACTTCTATTCGTCCGTATTTACACTAGAACAGGAAGGAGGTGGGGGCGCTCCAGTACAGTAGGTACCCTAACATTGGATGTTAACCACCGCCAACCCCCACAGCAGAAGAAGAGATGAGGGCGATAACTGTGAACAGTGTCCTTCGCCCTGCTCAGTGGTGGAAAAAGTATGCAATTGTCATACTTGAGTAAAAGTAAAGATACCTTAATTAACAATGACTCAAGTAGAAGTGAAAGTCACCCAGTAAAATACTACTTGAGTAAAAGTAAAAAAGTATTCTGTTTTAAATATACATAAGTATCCAGATAGGAAACATATATATATATATGAACAGTAATTTACAGATGCACACAAACAATGACTACATCTCATCTACCCAGACCTGCATGCTCACACCACCATCCCTAGTTCCTGCATTATTGTTTACCACTTGGACTTAAATGTGTTTTTCTCGTTTGCCAAAGATCATTCAAAGATATTATTTTTTCTTGGCTGATAATAATGTATTCTGGAGAAATCCAGTCTGTTCGTGACAACATGCCACTCCTCAATGTGCCAAACATGACAAGCAGTGTGTAACGGAATTCCTCCTCCTCTTCATCCGAAGAGGAGGAGCAAGGATTCTACCAAAATGCAGCGTTGGAATAGAACATAATGAATTTATTTAACAAGACAAAAAACGAACTAACTTGAATAACTAACAAAATAACAAAACGGAGTAGACAGACCTGGACATGCGAACTTACATAAAACGAAGAACTCACGAACAGGAAAAATGACTACACAAAAGAACGAACTGACAAACAAACCGAAACAGTCCCGTGTGGCGCGACAAACACAGACACAGGAGACATACACCCACAAAACACAAGTGAAACCCAGGCTGCCTTTGTATGATTCTCAATCAGGGACAACGATTGACAGCTGTCTCTGATTGAGAATCATACCAGGCCGAACACAAAATCCCAACATAGAAAATCAACCATAGACAACCCACCCAACTCACGCCCTGACCAACTAAAATAAATACAAGACAAAGGAAAACAGGTCAGGAACGTGACACAGTGGCAAGGAATGTAATGTTAGCACAGACAGACTGGATTTCTCCAGGTTACTCATAAAGCTGTATTCAGATTCATTAATACATTTACTGGTCTTATACATCTTTTTTTTTTTTTAACTATAGTTACAACCTACACAGTATTTTTACTAAAGTACTTTACACGACTGCCCCGCCTGTCGGGCACTGTTTTTCCTGTTATGTTAATGACGGCGAAGGCAGGTGTTTGGCAGGCGTGAGCGAAGGACACTGTGTGCTAACTAGCTAGTCCATGGAGGACTCCGGTACACAGCAAACGGGAGACGGGGGTGACACCGTGTGCTAGCTTATTGGATAACTAGCAAACTAACTAGCACATGGTATCGCAAGCTAGGTAGTTAGCTAGCACACAGTGATGCCCCTTCCTCCTGCCTGCTGTGTATCGGGAAAAACTAGTGGGGCTCTAGTACACAGCAGGCAGGGAGACGCTGTGTGCTAGCTAGCAGGACTCCGGTACACAGCAGACAGGGTGACACTGTGTGCTAGCTAGCAGGACTCCGGTACACAGCAGACAGGGAGACACTGTGTGCTAGCTAGCAGGACTCCGGTACACAGCAGACAGGGTGACACTGTGTGCTAGCTAGCAGGACTCCGGTACACAGCAGGCAGGGAGACACTGTGTGCTAGCTAGCAGGACTCCGGTACACAGCAGACAGGGTGACACTGTGTGCTAGCTAGCAGGACTCCGGTACACAGCAGACAGGGAGACACTGTGTGCTAGCTAGCAGGACTCCGGTACACAGCAGACAGGGTGACACTGTGTGCTAGCTAGCAGGACTCCGGTACACAGCAGGCAGGGAGACACTGTGTGCTAGCTAGCAGGACTCCGGTACACAGCAGACAGGGTGACACTGTGTGCTAGCTAGCAGGACTCCGGTACACAGCAGACAGGGTGACACTGTGTGCTAGCTAGCAGGACTCCGGTACACAGCAGACAGGGAGACACTGTGTGCTAGCTAGCAGGACTCCGGTACACAGCAGACAGGGAGACACTGTGTGCTAGCTAGCAGGACTCCGGTACACAGCAGACAGGGAGACACTGTGTGCTAGCTAGCAGGACTCCGGTACACAGCAGAGAGGGTGACACTGCTAGCAGGACTCCGGTACACAGGAGGTGGTGGTGAAAAACTCAAACAATACTTTTATTTCCCTTTTGACCCACAACCAAAAGCCTGCAGGAGAGACACAAATAAATCAGAGTTGACCTTTAATGAAAAGTTTTGTACCTTGGGATGATTATAAGGTATTCTGGAGAAATCCAGTCTGTTTGTACTATCATTCCACTCCTTGCCACTCTTAAGAACACATCTCATCCTTTCCCAGGTGATGTTACCCCAGCTTTAGCTAATGCTCTCTTCATCTCAGCCAATGTAAAAGGGCCATTCAATGTATCCCCCACCATCTCTCTCTGATCCAGGACCCCCGGATGTTCTCCTCTGACCCTCTCTCTCCCACGCTGCCCCTCTTCTGTCATTCTTTGAGCTGTGCACCTTCACAAATGCCTGGGCTAACATCTCTGCCTTCTCCACATCTCTCACTGCAACAATCTCCCTACTTTTCAACACAGGGAGATCCCAATCTCTTCTGACCCCACTCATCCTCTTAATCATCCCCCATACCTCTCAGAAGAAATACAGTAGACGGCACGAGTCAAAAAGTGATTGATGACCTCTTATGTGTCACGTGGTTATGCTCATATATGTACATCCTGTCCTTCCGTTCTCACGCTATCGAGTGAGTGCTTATGTAACCTGATAGTGCATCTGTTTATGGTAAAGCATGTGTTTGCATTAAAGTTGTCAATATGATTGATGTGTAGTGACCTTGTTGAACTGTGTAATGTGTTTGAACATTTGATGCATCTGTTTAGGTTAAAGCCTGTGTTTGCATTAAAGCTGAACCTTGTTCAACCTTGTTGAACTGTGTAATGTGTTTGAACATTTTAAAGAGTAGGGCAACGTTGTAGTGAGCTTACGGCCTGGCTGTTGTATAAGAAACAGTAATTTCCGGGGGGTCAAGGTCTGTATAAGTGAAGAGCTGTGAACACTATGAGCGACAAGAAACCGCGAGAGATAAACCACAGAAGACTAAAGAAGAAATAAAACACGTCTCCTAGACCAATTGTCAGTGTATTGTGTCCTTCGTGTCATGAACACAATGACAAAACCATCGAAGCCATTCTTTGTGAGGCCCCTGATTGTTTTAATGGTGTGGTGGATATGAGTGACGGACATATGAGTTACATTTTCCAACCGGACGATTCAACGGTGAAGATTTTCACAAATGGATGCCTCGAAACTCTTTCCCAACCAAAAACAGGGTGTTTTTCTCCTGCGTTGCGGATGAGAGAATGGCTTAAGATACGCCTTGCTCTATGTCAGATCGAACAGGCCCTCGGGAACAACCCTGCCTGGGCACGCATTGGAAGAGGAAGTCTGCGGGCGAGATGATCTGAAAGCCATAAGAATCTCTTCAGTGGCATATAGTCCAGACTCCAAAGTGACAATTTTAGATTGCGCCGAATTCAATAGTTTAAATGCCACCAAATCAGTTAGTTCGTATGTTTTTTCAAAAGCCTGCACAGAGGTCAACTATTTTGTGCCTGTCTTTAGCTTTAGATGGGGAGATTACTTTAAAGTCCTTAAAATGATGAAACATGTGGAAACTCTTTTCCAAAATCGTGAACATTTGCGTCGATGGGCACTTCTGTCCTCTAGACATAATCTGGGCCTAAAGGCAAGAAGGCTGATCTATCCAGGGAAGGAAAACATGCAAAACATGGAAGGCGCTGGAGATCACAGGGGGAAGAGATAGTGTCTGAACAGGCCACATCTTGATGATGGGGTTTTAGAGAATGATGGAGGTCATTAGGTTACAAACATAGAAACATGCTGATAGATGCACACAAACAATGACTACATCTCATCTACCCAGACCTGCATGCTCACACCACCATCCCTAGTTCCTGCATTATTGTTTACCACTTGGACTTAAATGTGTTTTTCTCGTTTGCCAAAGATCATTCAAAGATATTATTTTTTCTTGGCTGATAATAATGTATTCTGGAGAAATCCAGTCTGTTCGTGACAACATGCCACTCCTCATTGTGCCAAACATGACAAGCAGTGGCAAGGTATGTAATGTTAGCACAGACAGACTGGATTTCTCCAGGTTACTCATAAAGCTGTATTCAGATTCATTAATACATTTACTGGTCTTATACATCTATTTTTAAACTATAGCTACAACCTCAAAAATGTTTTGTTGAAGGTCAATGTTGATGTATTATTTTTGATTTGTATTCCCCAGAATACATATGGTGCTGGGCAGTTAGAATACAGTCAGCCCATATGGTGTTTGGCCGTTAGAATACAGTCAGCTCATATGGTGTTGGGTAGTTAGAATACAGTCAGCCCATATGGTGTTGGGTAGTTAGAATACAGTCAGCCCATATGGTGTTGGGTGGTCAGAATACAGTCAGCCCATATGGTGCTGGGCAGTTAGAATACAGTCAGCCCATATGGTGTTGGGCAGTTAGAATACAGTCAGCCCATATGGTGTTGGGTAGTTAGAATACAGTCAGCCCATATGATGTTGGGCAGTTAGAATACAGTCAGCCCATATGGTGTTGGGCAGTTAGAATACAGTCAGCCCATATGATGTTGGGCAGTTAGAATACAGTCAGCCCATATGGTGTTGGGCAGTTAGAATACAGTCAGCCCATATGGTCAGTTAGATTACAGTCAGCCCATATGGTGTTGGTAGTTAGAATACAGTCAGCCCTTATGGTGTTGGGCAGTTAGAATACAGTCAGCCCATATGGTGCTGGGCAGTTAGAATACAGTCAGCCCATATGGTGCTGGGTAGTTAGATTACAGTCAGCCCATATGCTGTTGGGCATTAAGATTACAGTCAGCCCATATGGGGAGTTAGAATACAGAATACGTACAGGTGAACTGAGTGTAACCTGGGGTTACTGTAGGAACAGGTGAACTGAGTGTAACCTGGGATTACTGTATGTACAGGTGAACTGAGTGTAACCCGGGGTTACTGTATGTACAGGTGAACTGAGTGTAACCTGGGGTTACTGTACATACAGGTGAACTTAGTGTAACCTGGGGTTACTGTACATACAGGTGAACTGAGTCTAGCCTTGGGTTACTGTACGTACAGGTGAACTGAGTCTAGCTTGGGGTTACTGTATGTACAGGTGAACTGAGTCTAGCCTTGGGTTACTGTACGTACAGGTGAACTGAGTCTAGCCTTGGGTTACTGTACGTACAGGTGAACTGAGTCTAGCCTTGGGGTTACTGTATGTACAGGTGAACTGAGTCTAGCCTTGGGGTTACTGTATGTACAGGTGAACTGAGTCTAGCCTTGGGTTACTGTACATATAGGTGAACTGAGTCTAGCCTTGGGGTTACTGTATGTACAGGTGAACTGAGTGTAACCTGGGGTTACTGTAGGTACAGGTGAACTGAGTGTAACCTGGGGTTACTGTACGTACAGGTGAACTGAGTCTAGCTTGGGGTTACTGTATGTACAGGTGAACTGAGTCTAGCCTTGGGTTACTGTATGTACAGGTGAACTGAGTCTAGCCTTGGGTTACTGTACGTACAGGTGAACTGAGTCTAGCCTTGGGTTACTGTACGTACAGGTGAACTGAGTCTAGCCTTGGGTTACTGTATGTACAGGTGAACTGAGTCTAGCCTTGGGTTACTGTACATACAGGTGAACTGAGTCTAGCCTTGGGTTACTGTACGTACAGGTGAACTGAGTCTAGCCTTGGGTTACTGTAGGTACAGGTGAACTGAGTGTAACCTGGGGTTAGATCCTGCTTTGTTTGTTTTAATAAGGGAGTAGAGCTTATTACTTGTTTCTCTTTTGTAAGCTTGCCTCCCCTATAATGGGAAATAGCTCTTTGTGTAGATGAAGTACTGTATATAATCAGATCAAATTGTATTAGTCACATGCGCCAAATTCAACAGGTGTAGCACTGAAATGCTTACTTACAAGCCCCTAACCAACAATGTAGTTTAAAAAAGTATGAATAAGATTAAGAAATAAAAGTAACAAGTAATTAAAGAGCAGCAGTAAAATAACAATAGCGAGACTATATACAGGGGGTACTGGTAAAGAGTCAATGTGCGGGGGCACCGGTTAGTCGAGGTGATTGAGGTAATATGTACATGTAGGTAGAGTTATTAAAATGACTATGCATAGATTATAACAGAGAGTAGCAGCAGGCGTAAAAAGTGGGGGGGTGGCAGGCGATGCAAATAGTCTGGGAAGCCATTTGATTGGATGTTCAGGAGTCTTATGGCCTGGGGGTAGAGGCTGCTGGTGGCACAGCCAGAATCTCTGGTGGCACAGCCTTAGACCCTGCGCCACCCAGGAGGCATGAATAGCATTCTCACATAGGTGTTCCTTTTGTCCAGGTGGGAAAGGGCAGTGTGGAGTGCAATAGAGATTGCATCATCTGTGGATCTGTTGGGGCGATATGCAAATTGGAGTGGGTCTAGGGTTTCTGGGATAATGGTGTTGACGTGAGCCGTGACCAACCTCATAGCACTTCATGGCTACAGACGTGAGTGCTACGGGTCAGTAGTCATTTAGGCAGGTTACCTTAGTGTTCTTAGGCACAAGGACTATGGTGGTCTGCTTAAAACATGTTGGTATTACGGACTCGGACAGAGAGAGGTTAAAGATGTCAGTGCAGACACTTGCCAGCCGGTCAGGGCATGCTCGCAGTACACGTTCTGGTAATCCATCTGGCCCTGCGGCCTTGTGAATGTTAACCTGTTTAAAGGTCTTACTCACATCGGCTGCGGAGAGCGTGATCACACAGTCGTCCGGAACAGCTGGTTCTGTCATGCATGTTTCCGTGTTATTTGCCTCAAAGCGAGCATAGAATTAGTTTAGATCGTCTGGTAGGTTTGTGTCACTGGGCAGCTCTCGGCTGTGCTTCCCTTTGTAGTCTGTAATGGTTTGCAAGCCCACCCACATCCGACGAACGTCGGAGCTGGTGTAGTACGATTCGATGCTTTTCCTGTTTGATGGTTTGTTGGAGGGCATAGCGGGAAATCTTATAAGGTTCTGGGTTAGAGTCCCGCTCCTTGAAAGCGGCAGCTCTAGCCTTTAGCTCAGTGCGGATGTTGCCTGTAATCCATGGCTTCTGGTTGGGGTATGTACGTACAGTCACTGTGGGGACGACGTCATCGATGCACTTATTGATGAAGCCAATGACTGATGTGGTGTACTCCTCAATGCCATCGGAATAATCCCGGAACATATTACAGTGTGTGCTAGCAAAATAGTCCTGTAGCTTAGCATCTGCTTCATCTGACCACATTTTTTATAAACCGTGTCACTGGTGCTTCCTGCTTTAATTTTTGCTTGTAAGCAGGAATCAGGATAGAATTATCGTCAGATTTGCAAATTGGAGGGCGATTGAGAGCTTTGTACGCGTCTCTGTGTGTGGAGTACAGGTGGTCTAGAGTTCTTTTCCCTCTGGTTGCACTTTAACATGTTGATAGAAATGAGGTTAAACAGATTTAAGTTTCCCTGCATTAAAGTCTCCGGCCACTAGGAGTGCCGCCTCTGGATGAGTGTTTTCCTGTTTGCTTACGGCGGAATACAGCTCATTGAGTGCGGTCTTAGTGTCAGCATCGGTCTGTGGTGGTATGTAGACAGCTACAGAAAATACAAATGAAAACTCTCTAGGTAGATAGTGTGGTCTACAACTTATCATGAGATACTCTACCTCAGGTGAGCAAAACCTCGAGACT
Source organism: Salvelinus fontinalis (assembly GCF_029448725.1). Taxonomy (NCBI): domain Eukaryota; kingdom Metazoa; phylum Chordata; class Actinopteri; order Salmoniformes; family Salmonidae; genus Salvelinus; species Salvelinus fontinalis. The sequence goes on from NW_026600972.1 coordinate 63,954, forward strand.
TCCTTAGATATCGTGCGCCAGCTGTTGTTCACAAATATGCAGCCCTTGTCTTACCAGACGCCCCTGTCTATCCTGCCGATACAGTGTATAACCAGCCTCCTGTATGTTGATTATGTCGTCTTTTAGCCATGACTCTGTGAAGCATAAGATATTACAGTTTTGACTGTCCTGTTGGTAGTTCAATCTTCCTCGTAGGTCATCGATTTTATTTTCTAATAATTGCACGTTAGCTTGTAGAATGGAAGGCAGTTGGGGTTTATTTGATCACCTACGAATCCTCAGAAGGCAGCCCGACCTCTGCCCCCTTTTTCTCCGTCTTCTCTTCACGCAGATTACGGGGATTTGGGCCTGTTCCCGGGAAAGCAGTATGTCCTTCAGGTCGAGCTCATCGGACTCATTGAAGGAAAAAAAAGCTTCCAGCTCATGGTGGTGAGTAATCGCTGTTTTGATGTACAGAAGTTATTTTCAGTCATAAGAGACGGTAGCAGCAACATTTTGTACAAAATAAGTTTTAAAAAACAAGTTACAAACAATGCAAAAACCGAGCAAAAAAACACAATTGTTCAGGAGAACGAAATATGTCAATTTGAAATGAAATGAAATAGGAAATCATCCTGAGAGAGTGATCTTCCTTGCAATTGCTTGAATAAACCCCATTGCTGATAAATAAGTTCTGCCTGATTCCTTGAATGAGTTTTCCTCAACACCGTCATATGCAGTGCATTCAGAAAGTATTCAGACCCTTCACTTTATACACATTTTGTTACGTTACAGCCTTATTCTACAATGGATTAAATAGATTTTCTTCCTCATCAATCTGCACACAATACCCCATAATGACAAAGCGAACAGGTAGGCATTTTTGCTAATGTATTTACATAACTATTCAGACCCTTTGCTATGAGACTCGAAATTGAATTCAGGTGCATTCTGTTTCCATTGATCATCTTTGAGATGTTTTTACAGCTTGATTGGAGGCCACCTGTGGTAAATTAAATTGATTGGAAATGATTTGGAAAAGCACACACCTGTCTATATAAGGTCCCACAGTTGACAGTGCATGTCAGAGCAAAATCCAAGGCATGATGTCGAAGGAATTGTCTGTAGAACTCCGAGACAGGATTGTGTCGGGGCATAGATCTGGGGAAGCGTACCAAAAATTGTCTGCAGCATTGAAGATACCTAAGAATACAGTGGCCTCCCTCATTCTTAAATGAAAGAAGTTTGGAACCACCAAGACTCTTCCTAGAGCTGGCTGCCTGGCCAAACTGAGCAATCGATGGAGAAGGGCCTTGATCAGGGAGGTGACCAAGAACCTGACTGAGCTCCGGAGTTCCTCTGTGGAGATGGGAGAACCTTCCAGAATGACAACCATCTCAGGAGCATTCCACCAATCAGGCCGTTATGGTAGAGTGACCACACGGATGCCACTGCTCAGTAAAAGGCACAACAGCAAGCTTGGAGTTTGCCAAAAGACCCCTAAAGGACCAAGATTCTCTGGTCTGATGAAACCAAGATTGAACTCTTTGGCCTGAATGCCGAGCGTCATATCTAGAGGAAACCAGGCACCATCCCTAAGGTGTAGCATGGTGGTGGCAGCATCATGCTGTGGGGATGTTTCTCAGCGGCAGGGACTGGGAGACTAGTCAGGATTGAGGGAAACATTAAAGGAGCAAAGTACAGAGAGATCCTTGATGAAAACCTGCTCCAGAGAGCTCAGGACCTCAGACTGGGGCGAAGGTTCACCTTCCAACAGGAAAACGACCCTAAGCACACAGCCAAGACAACACAGGAGGGGCTTCGGGATAAGTCTCTGAATGTCCTTGAGTGGCCCAGCCAGAGCCCGGGCTTGAATCCGATCGAACATCTCTAGACACCTGAAAATAGCTGTGCAGCGACGCTTTCCATCTAACCTGACAGAGCTTGAGAGGGTTTGCAGAGAAAAGTGGGAGAAACTCGCCAAATACAGGTGTGCCAAGCTTGTAGCGTCATACCCAAGAAGACTCGTGGCTGTAATCTCTGCCAAAGGTGCTTCAACAAAATACTTTAAATGATGTCTGAGTGTTGGAGTGTAATAAAAAAAACAAGAAAGTGGTGCTGTCTGGTTTGCTTAATATGAGCAATTTGAAATGATTTATACTTTACTTTTGATACTTAAGTATATTTTAGCAATTACATTTACTTTTGATACTAAAATATGTTTAAAACCAAATACTTTTAGACTTTTACTCTAGTACTATTTTACTGAGAGTCATTTTCTATTAAGGTATCTTAATACTTTTTCCTCCACTACGCTAGCTAATATGGAGGACTCTGGTACACAGCAGGCAGGGCGACACTGTTCTAGCTAGCAGGACTCTGGTACACAGGAGGTGGTGGGCGAAAAACTCATAATACTTTTATTTCCCTTTTGTCACAAGCATGAAGCTGTCATGCTCGAGCAAGGGCGTTCATGCAGGATCCAATGGGATGCTTGATGTGGGGGGTGTTCCTGCAGATGCAGAAATGGCCACATGCAGGAATGCACCGAAATGCGGGCCTCAATCACATGCTATTGGAGAGACTAGCCATGTGCCACATGGAATCGCACTTACAAGCCTGCTAGAGTTAGCGGTAGGCGGACAGGCAACATCCACTGTTGTAGTACGGATGAAGCCTGAGCTGGAATGTGAAGCTAACTAAGCTGCTTAGAAAACCCTGAGTAGATTTAGCTTGCTTCATAGGATACCCCTCTGAGGGGCTGCTCTGGTGTTTACTTAGCCTTAACAGTTTTTTAAAAATATATTTTTATTTTACCTTTATTTAACCAGGTAGGCTAGTTGAGAACAAGTTCTCATTTACAACTGCCTCCTGGCCAAGATAAAGCATAGCAATTTGACACATACAACAACACATAGTTACACATGGAATAAACAAACATACAGTCAATAATACAGTAGAAAAAGTCTATATACAGTGTGTGCAAATGAGGTAAGATAAGGGAGGTAAGGCAATAAATAGGCCATAGTGGCGAAGTAATTACAATATAGCAATTAAACACTGGAGTGATAGATGTGCAGAAGCTGAATGTGCAAGTAGAAATACTAGGGTGCAAAGGAGCAAAATTAATTAATTAATACAGTATGGGGATGAGGTAGTTGGATGGGCTATTTACAGATGGGCTGTGTACAGGTGCAGTGATCTAAGAGCTGCTCTGACAGCTGGTGCGTAAAGTTAGTGAGGGAGATATGAGTCTCCGGCTTCAGTGATTTTTGCAGTTCGTTCCAGTCATTGGCAGCAGAGAACTGGAAGGAAAGGCGGCGAAAATAGGAATTGGCTTTGGGGGTGACCAGTGAGATATAGCTGCTGGAGCGCGTGCTACGGGTGGGTGCTGCTATGGTGACCAGAGAGCTGAGATAAGGCAGGGCTTTACCTAGCAAAGACTTGTAGATGACCTGGAGCCAGTGGGTTTGGCAACGAGTATGAAGCGAGGGCCAGCCAACGAGAGCGTACCGGCCGCAGTGGTGGGTAGTATATGGGGCTTTGGTGACAAAACGGATGGCACTGTGATAGACTGCATCTAATTTGTTGAGTAGGGTGTTGGAGGCTATTTTGTAAATGCCAAAGTCGAGGATCGGTAGGATGGTCAATTTTATGAGGGTATGTTTGGCAGCATGAGTGAAGGAGGCTTTGTTGCGAAATAGGAAGCCAATTCTATATTTAATTTTGGATTGGAGATGTTTATTGTGAGTCTGGATGGAGAGTTTACAGTCTAACCAGACACCTAGGTATTTGTAGTTGTCCACATATTCTAAGTCAGAACCGTCCAGAGTAGTGATGCTGGATGGGCGTGCAGGTGCGGGCAGCGATCGGTTGAAGAGCATGCAGTTAGTTTTCCTTGCATTTAAGAGCAGTTGGATGCCACGGAAGGAGAGTTGCATGGCATTGAAGCTCATCTGGAGGTTAATTAACACAGTGTTCAAAGAAGGGCCAGAAGTATACAGAATGGTGTCGTCTGCCTAGAGGTGGATCAGAGAATCACCCGCAGCAAGAGCGACATCATTGATGTATACAGAGAAGAGAGTCGGCCCGAGAATTGAACCCTGTGGCACCTCCATAGAGACTGTCAGAGGTCCGGACAACAGGCCCTCCGATTTGACACACTGAACTCTATCAGAGAAGTAGTTGGTGAACCAGGCGAGGCAGTCATTTGAGAAACCAAGGCTGTTGAGTCTGCCGATAAGAATGTGGTGATTCTCAGAGTCGAAAGCCTTGGCCAGGTCGATGAATACGGCTGCACAGTATTGTCTTTTATTGATGGCGGTTATGATATTGTTTAGGACCTTGAGCATGGCCGCTTGTGCATAGCGGAGAAGGTACGGTGGGATTCGAAATGGTCGATGATCTGTTTGTCAACTTGGCTTTTGAAGACCTTAGAAAGGCAGGGTAGGATAGATATAGGTTTGTAGCAGTTTGGGTCTAGAGTGTCTCCTCCTTTGAAGAGGGGGATGACCACGGCAGCTTTCCAATCTTTGGGGATCTCAGACGATTCGAAAGAGAGGTTGAACAGACTAGTAATAGGGGTGGCAACAATTTTAGCAGATAGTTTTAGAAAGAGAGGGTCCAGATTGTCTAGTCCAGCTGATTTGTATGGGTCCAGATTTTGCAGCTCTTTCAGAACATCAGCTATCTGGATTTGAGTGAAGGAGAAATGGGGGAGGCATGGGCTGTTGACTGGGGTAGGGGTAGCCAAGTGGAATGCATGGCCAGCCGTAGAAAAATGCTTATTGAAGTTTTCAATTATTGTGGATTTATCAGTGGTGACAGTGTTTCCTAGCCTCGGTGCAGTGGGCAGCTGGGAAGAGGTGCTCTTATTCTCCATGGACTTTACAGTGTCGCAGAACTTTTTTGACTTTGTGCTACAGGATGCAAATTTCTGTTTGAAAAAGCCACCCTTAGCTTTCCTAACTGCCTGTGTATATTGGTTTCTAACTTCCCTGAAAAGTTGCATATCACGGGGGCTATTCGATGCTATCTGTCTGTATGTCTCCAGTCAGCATTTGCGTTTGGGTTTCTGCCAGATCCAGACAAGCTTGCATTTGACAACCAGTGAGAGGGACCAGTTTGTCTGAGTCAATCAGACTGGACACAGGGATCAAGCTGCCATCATCATCATCGATCTCCTCCACAAAGTTTATTGTGGCCGTGGAAAACATCTTCAATGGGAGACCACCCCTATCCCGCCGGATCCCAGGGCCCCCGAAAGACCAGGACCCACAGACACACAGTGCCACCCACAGATACACAGTGCCACCCATAGACACACAGTGCCACCCACAGACACACAGTGCCACCCACAGACACACAGTGCCACCCACAGACACACAGTGCCACCCACAGACACACAGTGCCACCCACAGACACACAGTGCCACCCACAGACACACAGTTCCACCCACAGACACACAGTTCCACCCACAGACACACAGTGCCACCCACAGACACACAGTGCCACCCACAGACACACAGTGCCACCCACAGACACACAGTGCCACCCACAGACACACAGTACCACCCACAGACACACAGTGCCACCCACATACACACAGTGCCACCCACAGACACACAGTGCCACCCACAGACACACAGTGCCACCCACAGACACACAGTGCCACCCACAGACACACAGTGCCACCCACAGAAACACAGTGCCACCCACAGACACACAGTTCCACCCACAGACACACAGTGCCACCCACAGACACACAGTGCCACCCACAGAACAGAAGCAGATCAACCTCCAAAAACATTTATATTATAAATAGTTATGAAAAATGTTTATATATAAAAAAAGTTGTGTATCTTAATTTACACAATTAATGAATAATATGCGTTATAACGGAGGCAGTTCATGCAAAGAATTGTTACCTATAACCAGGATTGCCATAAAAAATAAATTTTTTGAAAGCAATTATTATTTTAGCAGACAATTATTGTGATTCATCCTATATTGTCCCTAACATCATTACCCCATAGCAACAGATGTGGGATACACAAACAAACACTCATACACACTTGACCCCTCTCCCCCACAAACAACCTCAAGCTCAGATGTGCAACAGTTATTCTATCCCAGAGCCCAACTCCAGAAAGGGCTTGATGTGCCAATTCATATACAGTTGCAGCTGTTTCAGAAAGTAGGCAATAATGAGCAAAAATCGGCAAAAATGTTGAGATTTGATTAACCAATGTCAAGTCCTAGGTGATGGAGATCAGATACACCCCCCTCCCCTGAAACACACGCTCTGGTCCCCCGTTGTGATCTTATTCCCCAAGCATCTCTGTGCAGTCAGACCTTAGATTATTTTGTGCCACCAGGGCCACAATAATTTGTCCCCTGTCTGAATGTCCTAGTGTGACTCCCTCCCCATGGGTTGCTGCAGCTAGTGTTGCCAGCACTGCCACTACCTGGGTGGGGGCACCCCACCGGATTCCCCACCGGCTAGGTACAAGGTCATTATAAACTTTGAGAAATTCCTTGTATATTATGCTCCCCCATCAGGGGCCTTTGGCTTTGTAGGACCAACCCTGCCAGGCGGGCTCAGAATCTTGAGGGGGCGGTGCTGCTCTAGTAGGTCTCTGACCACATTTATCTTTCTGTTTGGGCTCTGGGATTTGCAACCATTTTCCTTTTTTACTCACTTAACTCCACACTTTTCCAAACACAACCCCGCCCCCCCCCCCCTCCATCACAATACACCCACACATACCCACATACTGTGCCTTCTATGTCCTCTGTCCTCTGTGTTTTATTCATCTCATGTTGATTCAGTACTTTTGTGTTCCAGTTCCTTATTTGAAGATGTATTATTTAGCTAATTATACTTTCGTCTAGTGCTCTCTTATCCATTTATAAAATACTATCAATAGAAAGTGGAATAGTAATTATTGTGCTGGCTTGTCCATCTCGTTAGTCAGAAGGGGTTTCACCTGTGCTGGCCCAGGTGCTATATAAGAGTGGCTGTCCCAGTGCTCAAGTTGTCTTGAGAGATGTGGAGGGTTTAGTTGTCTCTCCCCATTTGAGTTGTAGAAAATCAATATTTTAACTGATCTTCCCTGTTTTAATTTTGCTCTACTTTATGGTTTGCTTCCTGTCTCTAAGTTTGGTTTGGGTTTTTATTTTGTTTGCCTCTTCTTTGGTGAATTTAGTGGGTCTCATGGTGGGTATCTTTTCTGTTCCAGTTGTTGTTGCTAGTCACCTTCCGGTGGACACCCCCATGAGTGTCTTTCAGAACCCCTCCTTAAACCCCACCTGTTTTGTTTTGGTTGTTGGTCAGGGACTCTTTGTTAGTTCCCCCTTCTGTTTGAGCGAAAATGTTTGGTTTCTTGCTGGGGAGTGTAACAACTATATAGTGAACACATTTTGCCTGGAGCCGTATGTAGGGAATAGGGTGCCATGCACATGTGGATACACAGACCTGCGAGCAACTGAGGCCCTTCATGATGAGTTTAGAATTTGTGGCCCCCACCCCCATCAAAGTTGCCCATCCCTGGTCTACTTGGACCTTCCAGTTAAGCACATTGGACATACAGTACACCGAGGTGCTTCTACGAACTAAACTGTGTTATGTTGGATTACATGTAAGAACTACTCCCCAACACTGCTTCACTAACATGAGGATGACAACACCTAAACCACATTATGCTTCCCTGCAACTTGGCATGTACCAAAGACATGCTCCTTGATTTCTGCCTGCTTCTAGTGAAGTTATTTTCTCATGAAATGAAACAGAAGTGAAGAGCAGGAATGCAGAGTGGAACAGGACAGTTTCCCAAGAAGAGATTAAAGACACTCCTATGATTATGTAATGAATTATTAGGTAATGCATTTAAGACATTATAGTATATCATTCTTAAGCCAGCTAATTAGCTTATATTTTCTGAATTCTTTTTTTTAGAAAGAGATGTTGAAAATGGGCATGGATTGATTCAATTGATTAAACCAACCCAAACACGTATAGCTACACTCTTAGAAAAAAGGGTTCCAAAAGGGTTCTTTGCATAGGGTTCTACCAAGAGCCGTTTTCATCTGAAGAACCCTTTTTGGAAAATGATGGTTATTTAAGGCAAAGGATTCTACCTAGAACTTTTTATATCCTGCAAACCATTTCTGGAAGAAAGGGTTCTTTGATGATTATTTGGAAGGAAAGAAGGGTTCTACACAGAACCCTTCTGAATCTGAATAAGCTTTTTATTGTACTTTTATTGGAAACCACATACATGAAAACCCTACAGTGACATGCTAGCGGCTAGTCCACTGTTACAGCACAGTGTACAGTTGTAGAGAGAAATCTACATAGAATTCACATAGAAACCTGCTATTTTATACAGTGCATTGTGATTGTGGACTGGTTGGCATAGTTGGTTCCAGCTGTAGTAGGACACTACTGTATTTAATCAAACTAGGAAACACACTGTGGGTGTATTTGGAATGCAGCTCCTGTTTCATTGTGAAAAGGAGGTGTGACAAAGACACTCCTCTTATAGGCTTGCGACTGACACATCCCCTTCAGAGATTTAGCACTGACTGAGTCCCAAGGACCTGGAGGAAGAAACGGTGAGAACCTGGTAGCTATAGAAGCTCTTGCAGATTACGTCAACAGAGATATGAAATACTGCTCTTTCAGGATACACTGGATAAATATATTATGGGATTGAAAATGTATGAAAATGTCACATTTCATGCTTTGAGTGAAATGTAGTTTACAGTAGTTTGAATTGATGCTGTTGAGAAGGCTTGTTTGGACTTGCATTTATTACTTTTTTCTTTGTCCTTTCTGTTTGTCCTTAGCCTGACACACCATTCTCAGCCATCTCCTCAACCTCTTTGGACTTATAGCTATGTTTGCCTCAGCAACAGAAAACTTTGTGAAGAACGTGGATTCTGACGGCAACCTGATACCTGTGTCCTCCCTGAACAACTGTGGCAAGTTGAACCCTCTCTCACTGGTTCTCAAACAGTCCTATTTCTTCTGGAAAACCAAATACACGCCTACTAAGTTCACCCTCGATGATGTGCTTACCAAAAATCCACCCTTAAACCCAGGTAAACTCCCGATGCCTCATTTAGAACTGTATGTTTCACAGTAAATATCAGCGTGCGACATTTCTTAAAATACGTACGCATGAAAATAGTGAGAATTATAAACTTGGCGCATGTCACTTCCTTAAACTGTGCTCATGAATGAGCATTAAAGTCGAAATCACACAAAGGTTTATTTTTCATAATGGAAATAGAATGCATATGAGTGATTGTGAGAAAACAGGCGGTTTACAAGCATTAAGGGTGCCATAGGATGTCAAATTAGAAAGGAAGTCTATTTTTCTCACGTCTACGTCGAGCAATGCCGGTCAAATTAGCGGATAAATTGCCAGAAAATAGACTGATTGTACATTGTTACATCTGGAATTTTGTTATCTATAGTTAAAAGCGCCAATGCTGATAAGTTTAACTGTCAGTGCCAATACTATGTATAGGCTAGGGCTTATGATAAACGGTGCAGCAATGCATGAATGCAACAAAATCCTATTCATTTATCAACTGGATTGTGTTTCAGCTGTCAATGTTATTTCTTGACAGTAGGCTATCACAATAGTACCTTAATAAAGCCGAGTTGATTGATAAAGTATTTTCATAACCACTGAAGAATAAATTCATCACCTTTTCGGACTGTGATGGGTTAATATTCCCACACATAACATAGCGTCAAATGTAACAGTTGAACAGACAGATTCTATTTTACAGTGAAGCATACAACTACTGTAGCCTACTGTGCAGTCAATGCAAAACATTGTTGAGTTCAAACATTCTGCTGACAGATCCAAAACTACTTGCCATTGTTTTTTGTAATTTGAGTAATTTAGCAGACAATCTTATCCAGAGCAATTAGGTTTAAGTACCCTGCTCAAGGGTACAGATAGATTTTGCACCTGGTCGGCTCTTGGATATGAACCAGCAACCTTTCGGTTACTGGCCCAATGCGCCTCACCCCTAGGATACCTGCCACCCAGAAACTGACATAGTCCTTTGGCGAATACAGCATAAGTTACTGAAAAATATGAAAACATTCTGTGAACACCTCTAAAAACATTTGATCAGATGTGCCATTGCTCTTTCTCTAAGAAACTGCTGTGACCTAATTCCAATATTCTCCAAATTATACAGCATTATTGTCACCATAACAGGTGAATAGAGGGCGTGCTGTCCAGGTGGAGTTATAATGCTTGTTCACTCGCACAAAGTTTTTTAACAGGTATAATGTATAACGGGAACTGCGAATGTATGGCGTCTGCCAAGTTGTTAAATCTCAATATTTCTAACCATAGGCCTACGTATTTGTTTCAGAAATTGCACACGCAGCAAATATTTTGTGTGAAATTTATGCAATTGGGCCTCATTTATAACTATTGCGTAAATGTCACACTAAATATCTGCTTGCACCATTTCTGAAAAGAATACTATGTATAAAAATATAGATATTTATAAACTTGGCACAAGCGGATATGCGTGTTTCCCATTATAAATCAGACCTGTAGTAAAACTCTGCTTGGAAACGTCCTCCATTCACCTTTTATGGTGACAATAACGCTGTATAATTCGGAACTATTGGAATTAGGCAACAGCAGTTCCTAAAAGAAAGAGCAATGGCACATTTTATCAACTGTTTTTGGAGATGTTGGCAGAAAGTTTTAAACTTATGCTGTATTTGGCAAAAAGACTGTTTCTGAAAGAGAAGACAATGGTAAATGGTTGTGGACCTGTCAGCAGAACATTTCAATTCAACATGTTTTGCATTGACTGGACTAACCGCTAATTCTGAGACTACAAATCAACAAAAATATACAGCAGCTTCCTTACCATACTAGCATATATACTTCAATGTAAAAGATCAACTGTTCACCTGTTAAATTCAACTGTGTAGCCTACTATAAACCACACTGCCTATGTGATTGCATAGCCTACAGCAAAACTTGAAATAAATAGCCTATCTATTTACTAGGCTACTAGGCCAAATTAAATGAGAGATGCGTTTGGTAATTTGTTGTATGGCTCCTTCAGGAATAGGAACCCATCACAACCAGAGAAGGTGAGGAATGTAGTCTGCCATCGTCATGATAATAAAATAAATAGGAAATAGATTTCTGTGTCTATTTATATTTGATTCCAAAAATAAAACACAGATTTTTGCTCTTCTCACTAACGGCACATGGCTCCTTTACAATACTTCAACCACTAGATAGATATTGCGTGGTCTAAAGTTTGCAGGAAGCAAGTTCAGTTTAAAAAAAAAAGCAAACTTTTGTTGTATATTTAAGTTTATAAATCAGTCCATTTGATATATAACAGGAAACATGCGTGTGTGTGGTATGTGCCAAATTCATAAATGGCAATATTTGTATAGGTCCATATTATTTGGATGTGTCTGTTATAGATATGTGCTATGGTATAATAGCATAGAGTCCATTCTAATGTTGAACTTTCCCTCAGCTGTCAAGGAGTGTGACTTTGTGGGCTACGGTGGGACATTTGGTGACAGCCAAGATGCCAGCGTAGATGTGGAGACAAAATTGGCAGCATATGCAGTGGATTTAAACTTTAACATGGGGGCAAAACACGCCTCCACACTCAAGTCGTCCCTTGGCAAACTGAAGAAAGAAGAGGTTGACGTTAAGTGGTTACAAAACATCTCAAAAGACAAGTAAGCTACCCTCTTATATAGTCATGAAGTAGATCAGAGTCAATGATTAGACATCCGAATGGGGAAGAGGAAGTTTGAAAGGAAAGTTACAGGTGGGTCTTTGTCCATGTGTAAACACACACTATGATCAGTGAAACATGCTGAAACCTTTGTAACATAATGTGACTGTGCCCTTGGGATTTCAAGTAAACAACATAACTCACACAAAATTCCAGCTAAAAGCAGAAACAATCATTTTGATGTAAGTCAACTTCATGTCATTTCTAAAACCTTGTATTTCTGTCGAGCGAGAGACAGTTTCAGGGACTTAAAAAAAACTTACCAGCACCCCTAGTGGAAAAAAGTTCCAGATTTTTGTCTAAATTGATTGGGTGGCAGTTAACCTAGCGGTTAAGAGCGCTGGGCCAGTAACTGAAAGGTCACTGGTTAGAATCCCCAGAATCCACCCAAGGTGGTAAAATCTGCCTTTCTCTTGAACAAGGCAGGTAACAACCCAAAAACACATGCTCCCCGGAGGCCGATGCCTTGAACGTCGATTAAGGCAGCTACCCGTAACTCTCTGATTCAGACGGGTTGGGTTAAACGCAGAAGAAAACATTTAGTTGAATGCATTCAGTTGTGCAGCTGATTAAGTATCCCCGTTGCATCATTTATTTGTGTCTCTCCTGCAGGCTTCTGGACATGTCCCTCTCTCTGATCCAGGACGCCCGTAAAAATAGTTCTGTGTTTGGGGTGGTGATGGAGAGGATTGTGACGAGTGAGCCGTGCTCGATAAGAGAAAAAAAGCATCAGGCTGGAAACGTTGGTGCTGGAGGGAATGTCACTGGAGTCCCGGTAGGTGTGATAACAAGAGTAACCAGCCAGCAAGCACTTCTCAAATAACTGGTGACTGAGGCAGCACACCACTGCAGGCAAGCTGATATCCAACCCTTGTGTCTGTAGCTGACATGGTGGTATGACGATATCCAACCCTTGTGTCTGTAGCTGACATGGTGGTAAGACGATATCCAACCCTTGTGTCTGTAGCTGACATGGTGGTATGACGATATCCAACCCTTGTGTCTGTAGCTGACATGGTGGTATGACGATATCCAACCCTTGTGTCTGTTGCTGACATGGTGGTATGACGATATCCAACCCTTGTGTCTGTAGCTGACATGGTGGTATGACGATATCCAACCCTTGTGTCTGTAGCTGACATGGTGGTATGACGATATCCAACCCTTGTGTCTGTAGCTGACATGGTGGTATGACGATATCCAACCCTTGTGTCTGTAGCTGACATTGTGGTATGACGATATCCAACCCTTGTGTCTGTAGCTGACATGGTGGTATGACGATATCCAACCCTTGTGTCTGTAGCTGACATGGTGGTATGACGATATCCAACCCTTGTGTCTGTAGCTGACATGGTGGTAAGACGATATCCAACCCTTGTGTCTGTAGCTGACATGGTGGTAAGACGATATCCAACCCTTGTGTCTGTAGCTGACATGGTGGTATGACGATATCCAACCCTTGTGTCTGTAGCTGACATGGTGGTAAGACGATATCCAACCCTTGTGTCTGTAGCTGACAAGGTGGTATGACGATATCCAACCCTTGTGTCTGTAGCTGACATGGTGGTATGACGATATCCAACCCTTGTGTCTGTAGCTGACATGGTGGTAAGACGATATACAACCCTTGTGTCTGTAGCTGACATGGTGGTAAGATGATATCCAACCCTTGTGTCTGTAGCTGACATGGTGGTATGACGATATCCAACCCTTGTGTCTGTCGCTGACATGGTGGTATGACGATATCCAACCCTTGTGTCTGTAGCTGACTTGGTGGTATGACGATATCCAACCCTTGTGTCTGTCGCTGACATGGTGGTATGACGATATCCAACCCTTGTGTCTGTAGCTGACATGGTGGTATGATGATATCCAACCCTTGTGTCTGTAGCTGACATGGTGGTATGACGATATCCAACCCTTGTGTCTGTCGCTGTCATGGTGGTATGACGATATCCAACCCTTGTGTCTGTCGCTGACATGGTGGTATGACGATATCCAACCCTTGTGTCTGTAGCTGACTTGGTGGTATGACGATATCCAACCCTTGTGTCTGTCGCTGACATGGTGGTATGACGATATCCAACCCTTGTGTCTGTAGCTGACATGGTGGTATGACGATATCCAACCCTTGTGTCTGTCACTGACATGGTGGTATGACGATATCCAACCCTTGTGTCTGTAGCTGACATGGTGGTATGACGATATCCAACCCTTGTGTCTGTAGCTGACATGGTGGTATGACGATATCCAACCCTTGTGTCTGTAGCTGACATGGTGGTAAGACGATATCCAACCCTTGTGTCTGTAGCTGACATGGTGGTAAGACGATATCCAACCCTTGTGTCTGTAGCTGACATGGTGGTATGACGATATCCAACCCTTGTGTCTGTAGCTGACATGGTGGTAAGACGATATCCAACCCTTGTGTCTGTAGCTGACATGGTGGTATGATGATATCCAACCCTTGTGTCTGTAGCTGACATGGTGGTAAGACGATATCCAACCCTTGTGTCTGTAGCTGTCATGGTGGTATGACGATATCCAACCCTTGTGTCTGTAGCTGACATGGTGGTATGACGATATCCAACCCTTGTGTCTGTAGCTGACATGGTGGTATGACGATATCCAACCCTTGTGTCTGTAGCTGACATGGTGGTAAGACGATATCCAACCCTTGTGTCTGTAGCTGACATGGTGGTATGACGATATCCAACCCTTGTGTCTGTAGCTGACATGGTGGTATGACGATATCCAACCCTTGTGTCTGTAGCTGACATGGTGGTAAGACGATATCCAACCCTTGTGTCTGTAGCTGACATGGTGGTATGACGATATCCAACCCTTGTGTCTGTAGCTGACATGGTGGTATGACGATATCCAACCCTTGTGTCTGTAGCTGACATGGTGGTATGACGATATCCAACCCTTGTGTCTGTAGCTGACATGGTGGTATGACGATATCCAACCCTTGTGTCTGTAGCTGACATGGTGGTATGACGATATCCAACCCTTGTGTCTGTAGCTGACATGGTGGTATGACGATATCCAACCCTTGTGTCTGTAGCTGACATGGTGGTATGACGATATCCAACCCTTGTGTCTGTAGCTGACATGGTGGTATGATGATATCCAACCCTTGTGTCTGTAGCTGACATGGTGGTATGACGATATCCAACCCTTGTGTCTGTATCTGACATGGTGGTATGACGATATCCAACCCTTGTGTCTGTAGCTGACATGGTGGTATGACGATATCCAACCCTTGTGTCTGTAGCTGCCATGGTGGTAAGACGATATCCAACCCTTGTGTCTGTAGCTGACATGGTGGTATGACGATATCCAACCCTTGTGTCTGTAGCTGACATGGTGGTAAGACGATATCCAACCCTTGTGTCTGTAGCTGACATGGTGGTATGACGATATCCAACCCTTGTGTCTGTAGCTGCCATGGTGGTAAGACGATATCCAACCCTTGTGTCTGTAGCTGACATGGTGGTATGACGATATCCAACCCTTGTGTCTGTAGCTGACATGGTGGTAAGACGATATCCAACCCTTGTGTCTGTAGCTGACATGGTGGTATGACGATATCCAACCTTTGTGTCTGTAGCTGACATGGTGGTATGACGATATCCAACCCTTGTGTCTGTAGCTGACATGGTGGTAAGACGATATCCAACCCTTGTGTCGGTAGCTGACATGGTGGTAAGACGATATCCAACCCTTGTGTCTGTAGCTGACATGGTGGTATGACGATATCCAACCCGTGTGTCTGTAGCTGACATGGTGGTATGACGATATCCAAATCACGATAGCGTATCACAGATTTAAAGTGGAAGTCAATTAAGTAAAGTTCATTTTGTTATCGCTTGTTTTTTTGTTGTAGAAACATAAATGGTTTGTTTCTGATTAACTCGTTTTTGGTTTATTTACAGGTGTCTGTAAAGGGGAAAGTAGAAGTACATGGAGTCAAAGATGTGTTCCTGGAGATTCCTAAAAACACTGTCATTGCCTACAGCATTGAGGAGATCAAGGTCAAACTCGATGGACACTTTGGTGAGGGAGTTTATGGTTCATTAAAATACTTGCATCCTTTGTTTTTCACGTTGGTACGCCTTCATCAATCTACTAGTACAAAGCTACCTCCTCTATCCTTTAATGTGCGTATCCAGTACGCTGTACAGCCTGTCACAGCCTGTGTTTGGCTGGTTGTGGTTATAACTGGTTATATTCTATTACAGACACATTAATGTACACTGTGAAATTATAATATGTGAGCTAAACATAAACAAAATATATAATATATACACTGAGTGGACAAAACATTAAGAACACCTACTCTTTCCATGACAGACTGACCAGGTGAATCCAGGTGATGCTATTATCCCTTATTGATGTGTACAAATCATTAAGAACACCTTCCTAATATTGAGTCTTTGCCTTCAAAGCAGCCTCAATTCGTCAGGACATGGACTCTACAAGGTGTCCAAAGCATTCCACAGGGATGCTGGCCCATGTTGACGCCAATGCTTCCCACAGTTGTGTCAAGTTGGCTGGATGTCCTTTGAGTGGGAAAAACCCAGCAGCATTGCAGTTGTTGACATAAACGGCGTGGGCCTGGCACCTACTACCATACCCCGTTCAAAGGCACATACAATGTTTTGTCTTGCTCATTCACCCTCTGAACGCCACACACACAATCCTTGTCTCAGTTGGCTCAAGGCTTAAAAATTCTTCTTTAACCCGTCTCCTCTCCTTCAGCTACACTGATGAAGTGGATTTAACAAGTAACATCAATAAGGGATCATAGCTTTCACCTGGTCAGTCTGGGTTCTGATGGGTTCTGACTTTTCTAAATATTATTAATTCTCAGGTATCCTATTGAAATATTGAGTGCCATAGTCTGTTTCTACACCAGAAGTTAATGCTTATTAACGGGGCGGCAGCGTAGCCTAGTGGTTAGAGCGTTGGACTAGTAACCGAAAGGTTGCGAGATCGAATTCCCGAGCTGACAAGGGAGAAAATCTGTCGTTCTGCCCCTGAACAATCCACTGTTCCTAGGCCGTCATTGAAAATAAGAATTTGTTCTTAACTGACTTGCCTGGTAAAATAAAGTCTGTTGGGGGAATGTATATGGGGGAGGCAATTAAGCTTGGAATGTATTGAGTCACTGATAAGGGTGGAGAGATGTGGTTTAGTGAGGAATGGAGGTCAGGTATTGCCGGCATCACTTAATTTCATGCAGCCTTGCTAGTCTAGGAGATAAATCAAAGGCTATAACTATAACACAATTAGGATAACATCATCCTCCAGATCATGAAAAAAACTTTACAAGGTACTTTACAAAGTACCAAAGTTCTAGTGTACAAGTGTAGTTTCAAGTTCACTGGTTACAGTACATCATTGGTCTAATACCATAATCTAACCCTGCTTTGTTCACTGGTTACAGTACATCATTGGTCTAAAACCGTAATCTAACCCTGCTGTGTTCACTGGTTACAGTACATCATTGGTCTAATACCATAATCTAACCCTGCTGTGTTCACTGGTTACAGTACATCATTGGTCTAAGACCATAATCTAACCCTTCTGTGTTCACTGGTTACAGTACATCATTGGTCTAATACCATAATCTAACCCTGCTGTGTTCACTGGTTACAGTACATCATTGGTCTAATACCATAATCTAACCCTGCTGTGTTCACTGGTTACAGTACATCATTGGTCTAATACCATAATCTAACCCTTCTGTGTTCACTGGTTACAGTACATCATTGGTCTAATACCATAATCTAACCCTGCTGTGTTCACTGGTTACAGTACATCATTGGTCTAATACCATAATCTAACCCTGCTTTGTTCACTGGTTACAGTACATCATTGGTCTAATACCATGTTCTCTTGGCTATAGAGGTGTGCTCCTTTGGAAACGGTGGGTTTGAACCTGCCTGGCAACTTTTTAGATCAATCAGAATGTCCGCGGTCGTGTCGCTCCAAGAGGAAAGCATTCTTTATCAAGGTAATGACACCACTGGACAGACAGAGCAGCTATGTTTCTCCTTCCTCGTTTTCCTTCCAGTTGGACTATAAATACATCTGATGATTTGATTGACGTGGTAATTGTTTGTATCCTGTAAGTCTAGTGATGTAATTGTTTGTATCCTGTAAGTCTAGTGATGTAATTGTTTGTATCCTGTAAGTCTAGTGATGTAATTGTTTGTATCCTGTAAGTCTAGTGATGTAATTGTTTGTATCCTGTAAGTCTAGTGATGTAATTGTTTGTATCCTGTAAGTCTAGTGATGTAATTGTTTGTATCCTGTAAGTCTAGTGATGTAATTGTTTGTATCCTGTAAGTCTAGTGATGTAATTGTTTGTATCCTGTAAGTCTAGTGATGTAATTGTTTGTATCCTGTAAGTCTAGTGATGCAATTGTTTGTATCCTGTAAGTCTAGTGATGCTGTAGTGAATGGACTACGGGATGTTGGTATTTGGGTGAAGCAGAAGCCCTGAATGTCAAGCCTATCCTTAAGTTACAATTGCAGTAACTTTGTTGTAACTTTTTAAGTAATTCATAGAAAATAACATACTTTGAAAAAGTGGCAGTTGAGTCCTCTGATTCTCTCAATCTGAATACAAACGTTGTGTTGTTTACCACTGGCCACAGATGTCAGTCAGTTCAACGTCTAGTTTTGAATTACATTTGATTGAGGTTGTAAACTAACGTGAATTCAACAAACACATTCACCATGTCTTTGGATTTAGGTCAAAAGTAGGTTGAAAAAAATACTACATTCTATTACGTTGATGATTTTTCCACTTTATTCAACATCATCACATGTACATTTTTTGTATTTATAACCAGTATTTATTTACAGTCTGTTGCCTTTTGACAGAACTGGAGAAACTGAGTGGTCATTTCCAGGTGCTGTCATCCCTGCCAACAGCCAAACGTTCCTCTCTGCTCCAGCTCCTCAAGACAACCATGGAGGACAGAGAGGCAGTCAGTGTGCTGGAGAATGTGGTGAGGCACTATTTCACTATTTCACTATTGCTGATTACAAGCACTTCAAATAAATCAGTGGATCTTTAAAGAAAAGTCTCTGAGGTACTATACCACTCAGTATGTCAGTACCTGTCTTGAGCTCTATCCTTAAAACCTCCCTTCAGTTTCTCATCTACACTCTTGTATGGCTGTCTCTCTCCTCACAGCTGGATCAGATGTTGGTTGGTGAGACACCGGACATGGATGATCTTATGGAGGAGACTGAGAAGCAGATAGTCCAGGCCATACTGGAACTTTTACACAAGTCTGATGAATCAAATGAGGGCCAGACAGACGACGAGTCACCCTCACTGCTCTGTTCCACCAACCTCATTGAGGGCCAGACGGACAACAAGTCACCCTCACTGCTCTGTTCCACCAACCTCATTGAGGGCCAGACAGACGACGAGTCACCCTCACTGCTCTGTTCCACCAACCTCATTGAGGGCCAGACGGACAACAAGTCACCCTCACTGCTCTGTTCCACCAACCTCATTGAGGGCCAGACAGACGACGAGTCACCCTCACTGCTCTGTTCCACCAACCTCATTGAGGGCCAGACGGACGACGAGTCACCCTCACTGCTCTGTTCCATCAACCTCATTGTCAGTGCCATGAATGGTGAGATGGAGCACTATTACATTACATCATCTGTTTATCATTACGTGGATCAGTTCCGTTTCAACAACTTTTTTGGATAATTACGTAACTTAACCTTTGACCCTGTCAACTGCGACACTTCCCGTTCCAGTTTCATGGCATGTGTTCACACGGCTCTAAATGAAGAAATGTTCATTGGTAGCACTGGTGCTCCCAACTTTTAAAAAAGTGTGCATATTTATTTTGTAGAAATGACAGATGAGGGTCTGTCTGTGTTGGGATCCTGTTGCAGTCCTCCAGTCTTACAGGCCCTGCAGATCCTGGTGAGTTCACACTTCCCATTTTGCTACACTGGTAAACAAGTCTGTATTCATCTTAAAAAATACTTTATGTATGTCCCAATCCCAATCGTCCCAATCATCAATTTTTTTCTGACCAATCATATCAGATCTTTTTCATAGCTGATCTGATTGTCTAAACGCAGCCATACAGGCATAATACAGCAGTATATAATCTTGCTTGTCCTCCAGGTGCATCACGTGGCAGCATGGAGTGGAGAGACCCTCTCTCTGAGAGATGCAGGTCTGGCTGTTCTGACTGAGGAGGAGGTGTTTGGGAGGACAGAGAGTCTCTTTGGTCACTCTGAAGTTACACTGAAGAGAGAGGAGGACACACTGAGGACAGAGATGAAGGACCAGCCTGGATACCTTCCTCTAGTCATGAGTATCACTGTGAAAGGCCTGGCCTCTTTAGTGTAAGGAGGGAGGGAGAGGGAGAGGGAGAGAGAGAGGGAGAGAGAGGGAGAGGGAGAGGGAGAGGGAGAGGGAGAGGGAGAGAGGGAGAGAGAGAGAAAGAGAGAGAGAGAGAGAGAGAGAGAGAGAGAGAGAGAGAGAGAGAGAGAGAGGGAGAGGGAGAGAGACCATGCAACTTGTAAATCCAGTTTGAACTGATACACTCAGTATTCTATTCCAGTATTTGACTCCTGCACTAGTTGATTTGAAGAACTAGTGAACAACAGTGTATGTAACATTGTAACGCTTTCAATAAAGTTCAACAAACGATATCAGACGTCCCGACCTCCATTCTTCTAATCATTAGATAATACAACATAAAGGCACATTACAGAGGGAGGGAGGAGGGGAGGGGTCCTACATCTGAGCATCGCAAAGTGACCCACATGACAAGAACAGAAACAGAATCCTGTTAAAATACTGTTCACCAGAATCATGTCCAAAGAATATTCAAAACATTTCTGTGAAGTCTGTTATTATTCTATACACATTTGAAAGTGTAAACTTTCTCACATTACTGTGCTACCAGGTTCAAAAAGTATACGTATTAAAACAAAGAGGAAGTCCAGCACCCTGGTCATCTTGATGTCTAGAATACCAGGGTGATGAAGTTTTCCTTCTTTTTAATAATGATTCTTTACTCAAAGATAATATTCCCAATGCTGAGTATGTGGAGTCAGTATGATGGTCCTGTCTTTACTCAGAGATAATATCCCCAATGCTGAGTATGTGGAGTCAGTATGATGGTCCTGTTTTTACTCAGAGATAACATCCCCAATGCTGAGTATGTGGAGTCAGTATGATGGTCCTGTCGTTACTCAGAGATAACATCCCAAATATGTGGAGTCAGTATGATGGTCCTGTCGTTACTCAGAGATAACATCCCCAATATGTGGAGTCAGTATGATGGTCCTGTCTTTACTCAGAGATAACATCCCCAATATGTGGAGTCAGTATGATGGTCCTGTGATGTCTGATTCACAGTGATTGAACAACGTAGACATGTTGTCATCAGAAACCCTATGCTGTGTGTGTGTGTGAGAGGGTGTGAGAGAGATAGAGAGGGTGTGAGTGGGTATATGTGTGGGTGTGTGTGGGTGAGAGGGTGTGAGTGGGTATATGTGTGGGTGTGTGTGGGTGTGAGTGGGTATATGTGTGGGTATGTGTCTGTGCATATGAATGGGAGAGTGAAGGAGGGTGAATATGAATATGTGTAGGAGGGTGTGATAGAATGGGTGTGTGGAGGACTAAGCTATATGTTGTGTGTGAATGAAGGACAATGGACGAGGAAGTAGAGGGGAGGTGGTGATGAACTGGCTCTGGTTGGTAAGAGGGTAAGGATGAAAGGGTGGGACAAGCTTGGCTTGGGGAGGCAAGGGGGAGTAAAGATGGGAGGTGGGGTAAAGCGTGGCTTTGGTGGGGTAAAGGGGGGAGAACAGGGAGGGGGTGGTGGAGAGGGATGGATTTTGTTAGAGAGAGAGAAGGAACAACTTAATTGTACTACGATGTCATTGCATTTCTTTCTTTATGACTTGTAAAACCGTTACAAAATTAGTAAGAGTTCAGGACAGATTAGGAAAGGATGTTGAATCATTATTATTCCTTGTTTGTCTTTACAACTACGATGTAATGGTGGTTATTGGTGAGAATGGAGAGAGGCTTTATCCAGGGGATTGGGAGAGCATCAGACACTTCTCTGAGGTGAGAGGGGCTTTATCCAGGGGATTGGGATGGGGTGACTGGGAGAGCATCAGACACTTCTCTGAGGTGAGAGGGGCTTTATCCAGGGGATTGGGATGGGGTGACTGGGAGAGCATCAGACACTTCTCTGAGGTGAGAGGGGCTTTATCCAGGGGATTGGGATGGGGTGACTGGGAGAGCATCAGACACTTCTCTGAGGTGAGAGGGGCTTTATCCAGGGGATTGGGATGGGGTGACTGGGAGAGCATCAGACACTTCCTGAGGTGAGAGGGGCTTTATCCAGGGGATTGGGATGAGGTGACTGGGAGGGCATTAGACACTTCTCTGAGGTGTGTGTGGGGCCTCTACTCATCCCATTTCAGTCTCTCAGAGGACCCACTCACCCCAAGCAGTCCCACACCAGCCACTATACTTTCATTTACATTTATAAGGTAATACAAGCTGATAACAATACTTAAGTGGAATAGTTTCTTTAAATGTATGTACAATGTATGCACAGTTTCTTGTTGTTGGTACATTAGGAGGCATAAAGGCATAGTGCTTCAAGTACAAAGATATACTTTGGTTTGTTATGTAGTATTTTATTTATTTTCCCACATGCTCTATATACAGTAGATGTATGTATAGATGCTCTTCAGTGCATTCTGAAAGTATTCAGACCCCTTGACTTTTTTTATTTTTTATTTTTAGTTTAGCCTTATTCTAAAATGGATTAAATAAAAAATGTCCTCATCAATCTAAACACAATACGCCATAATGAGAAAAAGAAAAAAAAACTGGTTTTATTTTAATTTTAGCAAATGTATAAAAAATAAAAAACAGAAATACCTTATTTACATGAGTATTCAGAACCTTTGCTATGAGACTCGAAATTGAGCTCAGGTGTATCCTGTTTCCATTGATCATCCTTCAGATGTTTTTACAACTTGATTGGAGTCCACATGTGGTAAATTCAATTGATTGGACATGATTTGGAAAGGTACACACCTGTCTATATAAGGTCCCACAGTTCAACAGTGAATGTCAGAGCAAAAACCAAGCCACGAGGTCAAAGGAATTGTCCTTAGAGCTTCGAGACAGGATTCTGTAGAGGCATAGATCTGGGGAAGGGTACCAAAACATTTCTGCAGCATTGAATGTCTCCAAGAACACAGTGGCCTCCATCATTCTTAAATGGAAGAAGTTTGGAACCACCAAGTCTTCCTAGAGCTGGCCGCCCGGCCAAACTGAGCAATCAGGGGAGAAGGGCCTTGGTCAGGAAGGTGACCAAGAACCTGATGGTCACTCTGACAGAGCTCCAGAAATCCTCTGTGGAGATGGGAGAACCTTCCAGAAGGACAGCCATCTCTGCAGCACTCCACCAATCAGGCCTTTATGGTAGAGTGGCCAGACAGAAGCCACTCGTCAGTAAAAGGCACGAAAGCACACTTGGAGATTGCCAAAAGGCACCTAAAGGACTCTGACCATAAGAAACAAGGTTCTTTGGTCTGATGAAACCAAGATTGAACTCTTTGGCCTGAATGCCAAGCTTCACATTTGGTAAAAACCTGGCACCATCATGCTGTGGGGATGTTTTTCAGAGGCAGGGACTGGGAGACTAGTCCGGATCGAGGGAAAGATGAACGGAGCAAAGTACAGAGAGATCCTTGATGAAAACCTGCTCCAGAGTGCGCAGGACCTCAGACTGGGGTGAAGGTTCACCTTCCAAGAGGACAATGACCCTAAGCACACAGTCAAGACAATGCAGGAGTGGCTTCAGGACAAGTCTCTGAATGTCCTTAGTGGCACAGCCAGAGCCTGGACTAGAACCCGATTGAACAACCCTGGACAGAGCTTGAGGGGATCTGCAGAGAATGGGAGAAACGCCTCAAATACAGGTGTGCCAAGCTTGTAGGGTCATACCCAAGAAGCCTTGAGGCTGTAATCATAACCTAAGGTGCTTCAATAAAGTACTGAGTAAAGTGTCAGGACCCGGTGCGAGAAACAGTCACTAATAATCAGCAGAACCCAGAAGATGAGGCAGACACAGTAGTTCTAGAGATGGTGGTTTAATAAAAGAACAAAAACTTCAGGCAAAGAATCTAAATCCACAATGTCCAAAAATAAAGCCAAGAGGCACAAAATGGAAATCCTCAAAAATGCAAAAGAAACTCCACAAAGTGGTAAAAACAGCAGAGAAAAACAAACCTCCAAAGACTACTCAAAAATACACACAAGAACTAAACCAGAGAACCTCTGGAAAATCCAATAAGAGAAATATATTTACAGAACAAGGCTTGGGCTGGGGCTGGGTGCTAACTTACAAACACTGAGCAAAGAACTGAGGAACACACAGGGTTTAAATACAAACAAGGGAACGACCTACAGGTGCAAACAATAAAAGAGCAAGGAAAAAACAAAAGGTTCAAAAAAGGTGCAATGGGGACATCTAGTGACAAAACCAGAACAGTCCTGGCCAAAACCTGACATAAAGGGTCTGAATACTTATGTAAATGTCTTATTTTGAATACATTTGCATTTAGAATACATTTGAAACTTCATACACAGTGAAGAGTTTGTTGTTTGACTGAGAAGGGTGCAATTGCGGTCTGCAATTCCGGGCGTTCCTGCATGTGAACATTCCTGCATCTGCAGGAACCCCTCTTTATACTTCTGTTGGTCAATTTTTAAACTAGGACAGGCAGGAGATGGGGGTGCTCCAGTACAGTAGGTACCATAACTCTGGATGTCAACCACCGCCAAACCCCACAGATGAAGGAACCAATGGAATGCTTGAGGGGGGGTGTGCCCACATGCAGGAACACCCCAAATTGCGGGCAACAATCACACGCTATTGGAGAGACGAGCCATGTGCAACATGCAATCCCAGTTACAAGCCTGCTAGAGTTTGCGGCAGGCGGACGACCAATATCCACTGTCGTAGTACGGATGAAGCCTGAGCTGGAATGTGAAGCTAACTGAAGCTGGTTAGCGTTAGAAGACCCTGAGTAGAACTAGCTTGCTTCGTAGGATACCCCCCTGGTGTGTAGCCTGCAGCAGCCTATCATTTTAACTGAGGGGCAGCTCTGGTGTTTACCTGGGGTTAAGGGTCGGTATGTCTCCAGTCAGAACATCACTGAGGGTAAAGTCAGTGGGCAGGTATTTGTG
This sequence comes from Salvelinus fontinalis, assembly GCF_029448725.1. NCBI lineage: Eukaryota > Metazoa > Chordata > Actinopteri > Salmoniformes > Salmonidae > Salvelinus > Salvelinus fontinalis. Next base: position 89,035 of record NW_026600972.1, read on the forward strand.
TTTCTGCCAGATCCAGAAACGCTTGCGTTTGATAAGCAATGAGAGAGGGACCAGTTTGTCTGAGTCAATCAGACTGGACACAGGGATCAGACTGCATTCATCAACAGCAAACGTCATCGTAACAAACACCTTCAATGGAAGACAGACACAGAAATGGTCTCGGTTTGCAACTGATAACACAAATACGACAAGAACATCAAATAACAAATACAATAACATATATACAGTTGAAGTTGTCAGCTTACATACACTTAGGTTGGAGTCATTAAAACTTGTTTTATTAGACCAATGATGTACTGTAACCTGTGAACTCGAATCTACACTTGCACACTAGCACTTGTTTACTTTGTAAAGTTGATTTCATGATGTCGAGGATGATGTGCTCCTAATGGTGTTTAATGTCTGTTTTTGTAATTCTAATTCTAATAGTAACCAATTGGAGATCAAAATATTGAGAGGTTAGCTAACTGTCATTATACAGCAGATATACAGTTGAAGATGGAAGTTTACATACGCTTAGGTTGGAGTCATTAAAAGTCGTTTTTCAAACACTCCACAAATTTCTTGTATACAAACTATAGTTTTGGCAAGTCGGTTAGGACATCTACTTTGTGCACGACACAAGTCATTTTTCCAACAATTATTTACAGACAGATTATTTCACTTATAATTCACTGTATCACAATTCCAGTGGGTCAGAAGTTTACAAACATTAAGTTGACTGTGCCTCTAAACAGCTTGGAAAATTACAGAAAATTATGTCATGGCTTTAGAAGCTTCTGATAGGCTAATTGACATCATTTGAGTCAATAGGAGGTGTACCTGTGGATGTATTTCAAGGCCTACCTTCAAACTCAGTGCCTCTTTGCTTGACATCATGGGAAAATCAAAAGAAATCAGCCAAGACCTCAGAAAAAATTATTGTAGACCTCCACAAGTCTGGTTCATCCTTGGGAGCAATTTCCAAACACCTGAAGGTACCACGTTCATCTATACAAACAATAGTACGCAAGTATAAACACCATGGGACCACGCAGCCATCATACCACTCAGGAAGGAGACGCGTTCTGTCTCCTAGAGATGAACGTACTTTGGTGCGAAAAGTGCAAATCAATCCCAGAACAACAGCAAAGGACCTTGTGAAGATGCTGGTAGAAACAAGTACAAAAGTATGTATATACACAGTAAAGCGAGTCCTATATCGACATAACCTGAAAGGTCGCTCAGCAAGGAAGAAGCCACTGCTCCAAAACCACCATAAAAAAGCCAGACTACGGTTTGCAACTGCACATGGGGACAAAGATCGTACTTTTTGGAGAAATGTCCTCTGGTCTGATGAAACAAAAATAGAACTGTTTGGCCATAATGACCATCTGGAGGAAAAAAAGGGAGGCTTGCAAGCCGAAGAACAACATCCCAACAGTGAAGCACGGGGGTGGTAGCATCATGTTGTGGGGGTGCTTTGCTGCAGGAGGGTCTGGTGCACTTCACAAAATAGATGGCGTCATGTGTAAGGAAAATTATGTGGATCAATTGAAGCAGCATCTCAAGACATCAGTCAGGAAGTTAAAGCTTGGTCGCAAATGGGTCTTCCAAATGGACAATGACCCCAAGCATACTTCCAAAGTTGTGGCAAAATGGCTTTATGACAACAAAGTCAAGGTATTGGAGTGGCCATCACAAAGCCCTGACCTCAATCCTATATCAAATTTGTGGGCATAACTGAGAAATCGTGTGCGAGCAAGGAGGACTACAAACCTGACTCAGTTACACCTGCTCTGTCAGGAGGAATGGGCCAAAATTCACCCAACTTATTGTGGGAAGCTTGTAGAAGGCTACATTAAACGTTTGACCCAAGTTAAACAATTTAAAGGCAATGTTACCAAATACTAATTGAGTGTATGTAAACTTCTGACCCACTGGGAATGTGATGAAAGAAATAAAAGCTGAAATAAATCACTCTACTATTATTCTGACATTTCACATTCTTAAAAAAAAGTGGTGATCCTAACTGACCTAAAACTGGGAATTTTTACTCTGATTAAATGTCAGGAATTGTGAAAAACTGAGTTTAAATGTATTTGGCTAAGGTGTATGTAAACTTCAGACTTCAACTGTATAAACAAGTACACATTAAAGCCTCAGCTAATGAGCTGAGTAGCAGACTGGATGGTGTCAGAAATCAGGGCTAGGAGGCTAGCTACACAGACTAATCAAAAATAGTGTAGTTCTAATTCGTAAACGTTTAGACGTAACGTTATATGCATTCATAATTCACTGTATCAGCCGCTACCTGTAGGCTGTATTCAGTATGTTCAAAATGACTTCTGCTGCATCCTGCAAGAGCAAGAGTTTCTACCATTTCCCCTGGCTATGTCATGAGTGCCGAACCTGAGAGTCCATCGTTTCAAGTTGGTGAATGCTAGCTAGATACAATAGCTAGAAATGTTTCTGTTCGCAAACGGAAAAGCAAAAAGTACACGAACAAGTTAGTTCCACCCATGTTTCTAGCCAAGTGCACAGGGATTGGTTTGGGGGAACTCCCTAGCGCACATGCTTATTTCTATCCACCGTCTAGCCTTTATCTCCACCTCCTAGCCTTTATCTCCACCTCCTAGCCTTTATCTCCGCATCCTAGCCTTTATCTCCACCTCCTGGCCTTTATCTCCACCTCCTGGCCTTTATCTCCGCCTCCTGGCCTTTATCTCCACCTCCTGGCCTGTCTGTGAACTGCACCACATGACTTTGCACCAACCTCACAGTGAGAAATTGCATGATGATGATAATATTTTATTACATCTCCCTTCAGACGAGCTTGGCTCCACGAAGACATTTATCAAGGACCTCAGCCACCCGAGCCACTGCAGGTTCACCCTGATACCAGAAGGTGGGGTCAGTACAGGTGCATCAAAGCTGGGACCGAGAAACTGTTTGTCCTAATATTTTGTTAATTCTATTCTTTTACTTTTTAGATTTGCGTGTATTGTTTTGTGTTGTTAGATATTACTGCACTGTTGGTGCTAGGAACATAAACATTTCGCTAAACCCCCAATAACATCTGCTAAATATGTGTATGTGACCAATACAATTGGATTTGATTTTATGATACATATTAATGTATACATAAATATCTAAACTACAGTACATTGTATACTGTTATGATATGGGGGAGGTTAGTGTTAGGACACAGACAAACACACTATCCAGGTTCCACTTCCACACAGCAACCTTGTCGAATTGCTGAGCCTGGTTGATAAGCACATCTTGTTGCTGCCAATTAAGGTGATTGTGAGTGATTGTGGGTTTGTTTGGTGGCCATATTTATGTTTCATCACCATTTGAAGAAATGATTATGCGCTTGGACTGGCAGACCAAGAGGTCAAGACGGAGATGTTCCTGACCCCGGTAAGTGGCTGTCTCCTGGACACATGCGCATCCAACATAGTCCTCAAATGCTAATTTCTCAAATAAATGCACACATTCATTCAGGTTACAGACCGTGTAATTAGGCCTAGGACCCCTAGACGTAACGAGTCAGGTTACAGACCGTGTAATTAGGCCTAGAACACCTAGACATAACGAGTCAGGTTACAGACCGTGTAATTAGGCCTAGGACTCCTAGACGTAACGAGTCAGGTTACAGACCGTGTAATTAGGCCTAGGACCCCTAGACATAACGAGTCAGGTTACAGACC
>NW_026600973.1:0-92592 GCF_029448725.1 Salvelinus fontinalis
AACAGCAAAGGACCTTGTGAAGATGCTGGAGGAAACGGGTACAAAAGTATCTATATCCACAGTAAAACGAGTCCTATATCGACATAACCTGAAAGGCCGCTCAGCAAGCACATCGATGGCCCTGAACGAACTTCATCTGACTCTTTGTAAACTGGAAACCACACACCCTGAGGCTGCATTCATCGTAGCTGGGGATTTTAACAAGGATAATCTGAAAACAAAACTCCCTAAATTCTATCAGCATATCGATTGTGCTACCAGGGCTGGTAAAACCTTGGATCATTGTTTATACTAACTTCCGCGACGCATATAAGGCCCTCCCCCGCCCTCCTTTCGGAAAAGATGACCACGACTCCATTTTGTTGCTTCCAGCCTACAAACAGAAACTAAACAACAAGCTCCCTCGCTCAGGTCTGTTCAACGCTGGTCCGACCAATCTGATTCCACGCTTCAAGACTGCTTCGATCACGTGGATTGGAATATGTTCCGCATTGCGTCCAACAACAATATTGACGAATACGCTGATTCGGTGAGCGAGTTCATTAGAAAGTGCATTGACGATGTCGTACCCACAGCAACGATTAAAACATTCCCAAACCAGAAACCGTGGATTGATGGTAGCATTCGCGTGAAACTTGCCCTTTTAACCAGGGCAAGGTGACTGGAAACATGACCGAATACAAACAGTGTAGCTATTCTCTCCGCAAGGCAATCAAACAAGCTAAGTCCCAGTATAGAGACAAAGTACTCGCAATTCAACAGCTCAGACACAAGCGGTATGTGGCAGGGTCTACAGTCAATCACGGATTACAAAAAGAAAACCAGCCCCGTCGCGGACCAGGATGTCTTGCTCCCAGACAGGCTAAATAACTTTTTTGCTCGCTTTGAGGACAATACAGTGCCACTGACACGGCCCGCTACCTTAACCTGCGGGCTCTCCTTCACTGCAGCCGAGGTGAGTAAAACATTTAAACGTGTTAACCCTCGCAAGGCTGCAGGCCCAGACGGCATTCCCAGCCGCGTCCTCAGAGCATGCGCAGACCAGCTGGCTGGTGTGTTTTAAGGGCATATTCAATCAATCCTTATCCCAGTCTGCTGTTCCCACATGCTTCAAGAGGGCCACCATTGTTCCTGTTCCCAAGAAAGCTAAGGTAACTGAGCTAAACGACTACCGCCACGTAGCACTCACTTCCGTCATCATGAAGTTCTTTGAGAGACTAGTCAAGAACCATATCACCTCCACCCTACCTGACACCCTAGACCCACTCCAATTTGCTTACCGACCCAATAGGTCCACAGACGACGCAATCGCAACCACACTGCACACTGCCCTAACCCATCTGGACAAGAGGAATACCTATGTGAGAATGCTGTTCATCGACTACAGCTCAGCATTTAACACCATAGTACCCTCCAAACTCGTCATCAAGCTAGAGACCCTGGGTTTCGACCCCGCCCTGTGCAACTGGGTCCTGGACTTCCTGACGGGCCGCCCCCAGGTGGTGAGGTTGGTAACAACATCTCCAACCCGCTGATCCTCAACACCGGGGCCCCACAAGGGTGCCTTCTGAGCCCTCTCCTCTACTCCCTGTTCACCCACGACTGCGTGGCCATGCACGCCTCCAACTCAATCATCAAGTTTGCGGACGACATTACAGTGGTAGGCTTGATTACCAACAACGACGAGACGGCCTACAGGGAGGAGGTGAGGGCCCTCGGAGTGTGGTGTCAGGAAAAAAATAACCTCACACTCAACGTCAACAAAACAAAGGAGATCATTGTGGACTTCAGGAAACAGCAGAGGGAGCACCCCCCTATCCACATCGACGGGACAGTAGTGGAGAAGGTGGAAAGTTTTAAGTTCCTCGGTGTACACATCACGGACAAACTGAATTGGTCCACCCACACAGACAGCGTTGTGAAGAAGGCGCAGCAGCGCCTCTTCAACCTCAGGAGGCTGAAGAAATTCGGCTTGTCACCAAAAGCACTCACAAACTTCTACAGATGCACAATCGAGTGCATCCTGTCGGGCTGTATCACCGCCTGGTACGGCAACTGCTCCGCCCACAACCGTAAGGCTCTCCAGAGGGTAGTGAGGTCTGCACAACGCATCACCGGGGGCAAACTACCTGCCCTCCAGGACACCTACACCACCCGATGTCACAGGAAGGCCATAAAGATCATCAAGGACAACAACCACCCAAGCCACTGCCTGTTGACCCCGCTATCATCCAGAAGGCGAGGTCAGTACAGGTGCATCAAAGCTGGGACCGAGAAACTGAAAAACAGATTTTATCTCTAGGCCAATAGCCCTCACAAGCACATTAGAGGCTGCTCCCCTATAGACAGACTTGAAATCACTGGCCACTTTAATAATGGAACACTAGTCACTTTAGTTTACACATTTTGCATTACTCATTCTCATTCTTTTCTACTGTATCTTTGTTTATGCCACTCTGTTCGCCCAAACATTTATACACTGCTCAAAAAAATAAAGGGAACACTTAAACAACACAATGTAACTCCAAGTCAATCACACTTCTGTGAAATCAAATTGTCCACTTAGGAAGCAACACTGATTGACAATAAATTTCACATGCTGTTGTGCAAATGGAATAGACAAAAGGTGGAAATTATAAGCAATTAGCAACACACCCCATATAAAGGAGTGGTTCTGCAGGTGGTGACCACAGACCACTTCTCAGTTCCTATGCTTCCTGGCTGATGTTTTGGTCACTTTTGAATGCTGGCGGTGCTTTCACGCTAGTGGTAGCATGAGACTGAGTCTACAACCCACACAAGTGGCTCAGGTAGTGCAGCTCATCCCGGATGGCACATCAATGCGAGCTGTGGCAAGAAGGTTTGCTGTGTCTGTCAGCGTAGTGTCCAGAGCATGGAGGCGCTACCAGGAGACAGGCTAGTACATCAGGAGACATGGAGGAGGCCGTAGGAGGGCAACAACCCAGCAGCAGGACCGCTACCTCCGCCTTTGTGCAGGAGGAGCACTGCCAGAGCTGTGCAAAATGACCTCCAGCAGGCCTCAAATGTGCAACTGTTTAGCAAAACATGCAAAATATAACCCTAAAAAGTTGCAAGTCAACAGAGTTGCAGTTGATATGTTGTTGGCAGTTTGAGCATCTTTAGACCACGGAGGCATGTGGTGTGGCTGGCCTATCAGAGCTCAGACCTGAGATCCAACATATATTCTCTCACATGCTTGTGATCCAGGTCAAACATAAAGCTATTGAACGTGGCACAGGTACACTATAGCACCAAGAGTGTAATGTTACTAGACCAAACACATAGAGAAGCCCCACATAACTAAAGGAGAGGAGAGCTGGCTGGAGCCCAATACAACGTACGCCGAGGAAATGCAAGGGGCTTCTTAAAACACAAATAATGTGTGTGATTTATGTGGTTCATTAGCAGTAATGGCCAGTTGGAATGGGCCCAAAGCCCTGGAGATAAAAACATGCCTCACATGGTTCAGACAGGGTTGGGGAGTAACTGATTACAATTTCTTTTTTTTTTACTGTGATCAGTTAGTCACAGCAAAAATATTGTAATCAGATTACAGACACGTTTGAAAACTAGATGCTTACTTCTAGGATTACTTTTAAATTCAGAAAGGATGTTTGGGGAAAATTACATTAAATTCAGCATTGAAAAAAGGCACAAGTTTAAGTTTGTTCCACCTGATTGAGTCTGACCACAAGTCAGATACCACTATGATGACAAACCAAATGTGTTTAATGAATCCGTTTTGTCTATGTCTAATGCCCCGTAAATGGAAATAAATCCTTAAGTAACTAAAAGTAATCAGATTACCATACTGAGTTTGGGTAATCCAAATGTTACATTACTGATTAGAATTGTGGACGGGTAACTAGTAACGGATTACATTTAGAAATTAACCTACCCAAAGCTGGTTTCAGATCAGTTAGCACCATAGGACAGGGTTAAAAGGGTGTTAGGCTAAGGACCACAGTATAGTAGATCATAGGCATAGAGGTACAGTAGTCTGGCACTGGACACCATTAGTAACATCCACTACGACTCATAGCACGTATAAGCAGTATTTCATATATATTGTCTATTAAAGACAAAGAAAGGGAGCTGTGACTGGCTATGTACTGTACATTGAAAACATTATATCAGAGAAATTAACAACTTTTACACATCATTGGTAAATCTTAATTTCTGAGGCCTTTGTACTGTAATCGTGTTTGTGAACGGACATTTGTGAATGAATGCTTTTATTTTGCTATCTACCAGGTCAATATGCTTTTCACAACATATTATCCAGTCCAGCATGGTCACCATGGTACCAAAGAACCACTTGACAAAAACTATTTGTTTCCTTTTATTCCCCTGGACCATTGATAAGAGCTGTTACTGGAGGCATGGCCAGCCCTGTAGCCAATGGGAGCGGAGAACAGAGCTGTAATGGCTAAAGCAGGTGGCCTGTAATAGAATCATGATGATGATGCATTAAAACACAGGTGTCAAACTCATTCCATGGAGGGCCGAGTGTCTGCGGGTTTTCGCTCCACCCTTGTACTTGATTGATGAATTAACATCACTAATTAGTTAGGAACTCCCCACACCTGGTTGTCTAGGGCTTTATTGAAAGGAAAGACCAAAAACCTGCAGACACAAGGCCCTCCGTGGAATGAGTTTGACACCCCTGCATTAAAAGATGATTAAGAAGGGGCGGGAAATGTACTATTTGTAGAACTGTCTGTCTCTCTCTCTTTCCTGACTTCTTATGGTTATTTTTTTGTCTTTAACTCTAAAAACCCATTTGAGATAACAGTAGAGGTCAGTTAGAAGGGTTCTATCCCATTCCGTCACACCACGGTGGAGTTAAAGTCAAATACAATATGTGATGAGAGAAGGGTTGAGAGTAGAACATGGAATCACCACACTTTTTGACTGGGCCTTTTTTGGCCTAAGTGCACATAGGGGAATGACTTTAATTGTTGCCTATTTAGCCTCTCTTGGAATACTTTGGGGTGTATTTGAGAATACTCTCAGGAATTCATAAAAAATATACAAAAAATTGGTTTGATATGTTTTCTTTGAGCAGGTCGAGTGGAGAGGAAAAGTAAAGAGTAATGTAATATAGTATGTGTGGAGACTCCAGGGAGAGGCTACTGTATACAGGGCCCCTACAGTCAGCTCTATAACAGCCTTACTGTCACGGAGACCGGATACTCACACCAGCTCAGTGGCAGATTAAAGAATGGACTAATGGAGTACCCAAACTGACTGGTGATTTGGGTCTGTTAGTGAAAGGGTTCAGCAGCACTATCACATGTCAGCTATATGAATAATAAAGAGGTCTTACTAACAAGAATGTGGGGAAATAACAGAAGAACATATTGAGTGCCTTCCAAGTGGGCAAAACTGGTTGATATGACAACCAGTTTTGTTGCTGAGATGTCTCTTTTTGAATGAGCCTACGTCATATACACTGTGGTGTGGCTATCATGCATATCTAGTGTGGGTGTTTCAATGGGGAACTATGTATTTAGTAAGAAATAGATATGGTGGACAGTTTGAGTTGTAGAAAAATGAAGGTAAATCATGTTTGATGTTCCCTTGTATGTGAAGGTTTCAGAGTGAAATGGAAGAGGGGAAGAACCTTCACTTGGCCGAACTGGCTTGGGATGTGAAACGACGCCCCAGGCTTGAGGAGCTGGAAAGAGAAGTGTGCAGGGAGCTGCGCCTGGAGCGCCGAATCCGCTGGTCGGTGATTGGACAGGTAAGGATGGAACAGCGGCACTCCTAGGGCTGATATCAACTCATAGTTGCTTAAGCAGCAATAGGACCTCAGTGTTTCTGTTGGTATCTACATCCATTTGCCTCTCTCTCTCACCCGTCTCTCTTAGCCTGGTAGCCAGATGGGAGATTGGAGACCCCTGGGAATGGAGACACACACACCTCTGGTAATGGACTAATGTTCCCAGCTTCCACTCTTTGGGGGCTGTAGACATATTACTGCTTCCCTGTCTCCCATCTCCTGGGAAATCCATATCCAAGTACAGTGGCAAGAAAAATTATGTGAACCCTTTGGAATTACCTGGACTTCTGTGTAAATTGGTCATAAAATGTTATCTGATCTTCATCTAAGTCACAACAATAGACAAACACAGTCTGCTTAAACTAATAACACACAAACAATCATACTTTTTCATGTCTTTATTGAACACACCGTTTAAACAATCACAGTGCAGGGTGGAAAAAGTACAAAAAAAGAAATTTCCCTTTTTCAAGACCCTGTCTTACAGTTGGGATGAGGTTTTGATGTTGGTGTGCTGTGCTTTTTTTTCTCCACACAGTGTTGTGTGTTCCTTTCAAAAAAACTCAACTTTAGTTTCATCTCTCCACAGAATATTTTGCCAGTAGCGCTGTGGAACATCCAGATGCTCTTTTGCGAACTTCAAACGTGCAGCAATGTTTTTATTTGGACAGTCGGTGGCTTCTTCGTGGTGTCCTCCCATGAACACCATTCTTGTTTTTGTGTTTTACGTATCGTAGACTCGTCAACAGAGATGTTAGGATGTTCCACAGATTTCTTTAAGTCTTCAGCTAACACTCTAAGATTCTTCTTAACCTCATTGAGCATTCTGCGCTGTGCTCTTGCAGTCATCTTTGCAGGACGGCCACTCCTAGGGAGAGTAGCAACAGTGCTGAACTTTCTCCATTTATATACAATTTGTCTAACCGTGGAGTGATGAACATCAAGGCTTTTAGAGATACTTTTGTAACCCTTTCCAGCTTTATGCAAGTCAACAATTCTTAATCTTGGGTCTTCTGAGATCTCTTTTGTTTGAGACATGGTTCACATCAGGCAATGCTTCTTGTGAATAGCAAACTGAGTGTTTTTTTAGGGCAGCTCTAACCAACATCTCCAACATCTCCAATCTCCAACATCTCTAATCTGGTCTCAATGATTGTACTCTAATTGACTCCAATTAGCTTTTGGAGAAGTCATTAGCCTAGGGGTTCACATACTTTTTCAACTTACACTGTGAATGTTTAAATGATGTATTCAGTATAGACAATAGAAATACAATAATTTGTGTGCTATTAGTTTAAGCAGAATGTGTTAATCTGTTGTTGTGACTGAGATGAAGATTAAATAAATTTTTATGACCAATTTATGCAGAAATTCAGATAATTCCAATAGGGTTCATATACTTTGTCTTGCCACTGTATTTGGATGATATGATGTGATATGCGTTTGCCACTTTGGTAAATGTAAAACGTCTAGATGAGGGAGATGATTAAGTTGCAACAATGGAGACCACACATTTGATATAGAGTAATTGCTACAAAATATGAAAGGTATACTTGTTATATTTATGTTTTTTAAAATTTGATATGGATTAACATGTGTTTTGATTTCCAACATACTGTAAATCTATATCAATTCCGTTGATGTACCTTTCTGTGTTCATATATACAGATTACTGTTAGGGACTTGCTGCTCATGATTGGGCACATAACAAGCTCAGTATTGGAGGAGGTAAATAGCATCCTGATCCCTGCCTTGGTTAACCTTATAAGGCTGAGAGCTGCAGAGAGTATGCTCTCCATCAGCAAAGACACCAACGAAGATTCAACCCAGGGCTCTGTCAGCTGTACCTCCCTACTCTCCAAAGTCAATGTGATCTGTCTCACTCAGAGTCCTGACAGTAGGTCCTCCCCAATCTCCATTGAAGAACCAGTCACTGCTGTCCAGACTTATTGTAGCAGCAGTTCTCTGTCCAGTGAGGAACGAGCACACTCTTCCTCCAGTCAGATCTCTAATAAAAACCTCCTGGCTGCTAGGCCACGTTCTACCAGGACCCAATCTGCCATGCCCCAATCTGATAATGTGACAGGTTAAAGGAAATACTAATAGCCTGTTATACATTAAACAGTATTAGTAAATTCATAGTATGTGAGGATCTTAAAACATCTAAGGTTAAGAAGATCATGCATTCAGTATTAGTTGATAGATTGATAACATTTATATAATTGTGTTCAAATCCGTCAAGCATACAAAGGGTACGAATTGTGAGAGGAATGTGTAAACGTTATGTTGATTACTTTATGTTGTCGTGGGTAAAAGTGTTAACCTGTGATCTACTAAATGCTCTTAATCTATGAGCCTGAGATTGATTGCTCTGGTCTCCACTCAAATTCACGGAGAATTCGCGGTCTTTTTCTCATTGCACTAAAGGTTCTCAATGAGTGAACATGAACCTATCACTCTCGTGATTCTTTCCCCCCTTGTTCAGGTACGTTATTGATGATTAAAACGAGTAATTTAAATGTAATAACTGGCTAACATGTCAAGAGTGTTTAAGGTGTGTCTTAGTAACATATTGAGGAAGTTAGTTAAGTTTGCAGAGAGTAATATGAGCCGTGCTCGGTTGCAGCTAGCTTCCTACTGCTACGTAGCTGCCATTTTATGTCGATTGTGAATGAACATGTGCGTTAATAAGATATTTTGCGGCATTATTTGTGTACTTGTTTTTCAAACACTTTATTGCCTGTTGATAAATTGAGTTATGGTTTACTGAGTTAAAGCTTTGTGCTTGACAGTTATATTGAAAATAGTATTTGTTTCAGTGATGTACAGTGTATACTGTTGTGACTTGAATAAAACTATCTATTTCCTGTAGATCTGTTATTCTGTAAAATGTGTTACTTATGTAAAATGATTGCACTAAAAGTTCTCAATGAGTAAACATTAACCTATCACTCTTGTGATTCTTTCCCCCCTTGTTCAGGGGTGTAACACTAAACCACCACCTGCTAAACCACCACCTGCTAAACCACCATCTGCTAAACCACCACCTGCTAAACCACCACCTGCTAAACCACAATCTGCTAAACCACCTACTGCCACTGACTACTCTGGAACCTTATCTGCTGTGGTAGGTTGTGGGCATGTCATCCCTGTCAAACTGACCTTGGCCAGTTTCTCCTCCAACACCAGCTTCCCCTCCAGCCAGGGCTCATCTAGCTCATCTATCCCTGCCTTGGTTGACCTTATAAGGCTGAGAGCTTCAGAAAGTGATGCAGAGAGTATGCTCCCCATCAGCAAAGACACCAACGAAGATTCAACCCAGGGCTCTGTCAGCTGTACCTCCCTACTCTCCAAAGTCAATGTGATCTGTCTCACTCAGAGTCCTGACAGTAAGTCCTCCCCAATCTCCATTGAAGAACCAGTCAAAACTTGTTGTAGCAGCAGTTCTCTGTCCAGTGAGGAACGAGCACACTCTTCCTCCAGTCAGATCTCTACTAAGAACCTCCTGGCTACTTGGCCACGTTCTACCAGGCCCCAATCTGCCAAACCGCCACCTGCTAAACCGTCACCTGCTAAACCGTCACCTGCTAAACCACCATCTGCTAAACCGTCATCTGCTAAACCGTCACCTGCTAAACCGTCACGTGCTAAACCATCACGTGCTAAACCGTCACCTGCTAAACCACCATCTGATAAACCGTCACCTGCTAAACCACCATCTGCTAAACCACCATCTGCTAAACCACCACCTGCTAAACCACCACCTGCTAAACCACCACCTGCTAAACCACCACCTGCTAAACCACCACCTGCTAAACCACCATCTGCTAAACCACCACCTGCTAAACCACCACCTGCTAAACCACCACCTGCTAAACTACAATCTGCTAAACTACAATCTGCTAAACTACAATCTGCTAAACTACAATCTGCTAAACCACCACCTGCTAAATTACAATCTGCTAAACCACCTACTGCCACTGACTACTCTGGAACCTTATCTGCTGTGGTAGGTTGTGGGCATGTCATCCCTGTCAAACTGACCTTGGCCCCTTTCTCCTCCTTACTCTCCAGCGAAGAGACCAACACCAACCTCCCCTCCAGCAGCCGCCCCTCCTCGTGCTCTATCAAGCTTTTAGACAGAAGGAGTGGCATTCCTTGCTCCCTGGCTGTGAGCTCTATTTCAACTGTTCCTGGACCTGACTCTAGCAGGAGCCCTATGCGGGAGAATCAATATGCTACTGAGGTCTCGTCGATCTGCCTCAGCCAAGATAGAAATGGCCAAGGAGGGAGTGTGACACCTCCAGCCCCTTTGGATGTTTCCCTCCCCTCCGTTATTGAGCGGGCTGGCGGACTTGTATGTTCCGTCATCTCCCAGTCTTTAGCAATTGTGGAGGCGCGGTCAAGTGTGAATGGTGAGGAGGGCTCTCCATTTTATGTTTGAAAAATATCCCAGATATTCAAGTTGTGTCTCTTTGATATTAAACAAATCTCTTGTCTGCTTTCTGCTTTAGGAGGCCACTGGCAAATGGCAGTTGATTCCGATTAGGTTCAGCCCCCTGTACTGTGGGCCTGTTGTGATCAGGGTAAGAGACCCCCCCCCCCCTACACACACACACAGTCACATCACGGTTACAATGTTTACGGTTTCCAACATGAATGTATTGTAATGTGCAGAACAATGCCGGTCCGGTGGTTAAAGCTTGGAGAACTTTCCAGTTCATCAGCCCCTTCATCACCTACATGCGTGGGGGATCCCAGGTATGTGTCTTTGTAACTACCTAATCCTAATCTACATTGTCAGTCATTTGATCTTGGTGGAAATGTGTCACAGCAATTGCTGAAGTGATTTTGTTGATGTTGTCTTGTTGTTTATCTCAACAGCAGGTGGTGGTGAGGATGCACCACGTGAGTAGGGTGAGAGGCCTGGAGACTCAACTGGTGTGGGCCATCTCCAAGGAGACAGCCAGGCTTAGTCCAGAGGGCATCCCCTACTGTGCCACCAAAGTGCAGTCCATCACTTGGATCCAGGTAAGCCGTAAATACTACTGAAATAGTATTAGATTAGGCTTTTCTTCACTTATTCCATTTGGCCTTAACATGTATTCTCTCTCTGTCAGCGTGTGGCTGGCAGGGTGACCCACTATGCGTCTCACCTCCGCCACGAGACGTCTGTGGACGTGACGCTTGGCTGCTACCAGGTAAATAAATGATTTCCTATGTATATAGACTAGACATTACTGGGCATTTTTGCATTAGATTTGGTGTGTTTTCTAATAACGTGTGTGTGGTAAACAGGTGTGTTGTGTGTGTTTTGAGCAGCAGACTGATGTCTCAGTGGTGTACGCCACTCTCCACATGGGGCTGGACGGGCTTCTCTCCTCTTCAGCGTGGTCGGAGGCTGCCTCCTTCTCTACGCCCACCACTCAGCAGTTCACTGACCCAGAGCCTGAGGGCCACAACTGCTATGAGGTTAGACGTTACACACACATACTATTGACTAGGAGCATTAAGATCCTTCCATTGACCGGTTGTTTGTTATGTCATTGCATTGGTCACTGATTTTGAATGCTTGTTTTGTTGTCGTAGGGCTGGGAGGAGGACCTGCTGCCTGAGGAGAGGGAGGTTCCTCTGCTAAAGTGAGTTCCTCTAAATGTCTGTGTAGTCTGGGCTTGTCAGATGCTGAAGGATAGTGGTCATAATGCTGTTATCCCCCATTGACTCTAATGGTTGACATGCTCCATTCCCTCCCTTTCACAGCCTCTACCTTATCACCAAGAGAGTGGAGGACATCGCCCTGAGGCTCGTCTCCCTGCGCCAGGCCTTCACTGTGAGTGGACCCACTTTTCTTTTTCTCTCTGTGACTTCTTGTTCTGTCTCCTAGAGGAAGATGTCTCACCCTAACTCTTCCCTCTTCCCTAGACCCTGCTTGGTTCCACCCTGAGCAGGAACCGTCTGTTTGTGGCGGGAAAGGTCCTCCTGGGCGCACTGGTTCAGGCCAACCACATGGTAACTCACTAACTCATTCTCTTTCAAGGGAAAGAATGCGTCCCTGAGGGGATATATGTTCTGTTCACTAAGATGCTCTTTTCTTTGTCATAGGACGAGGCCAAGTTCATCCGTACCTATAAGGACTTTGTGGACTACCTGAGTGACCCCTCCAAGCGGAATGACATTGAGAGGGAGCTGGCTGAGGCAAAGGTGAGTTCATTAACTCTTTCAAGTCTCACTGAGTTCTTCCACATGCATGTCTTTTATACATCACAGTAGCTGATCTATATGAAATCATTCCTATTTTCTCCAAATGTGTTTTCTTGTCCTAGATCCATCATGTGAACATGATAGATGTCCTCTTTGAGCTGGTGCTGTTTGGGTTAATGACAGCTCAGAAGTCCCTGATGGTGGTAAGTAGCATCTCACTGGTACATGTTTTGATATCTCTATTAGCAGTTTCACTTAAATTCCTCTTCTCTTCTATTCTCTCCTCTTTTCTCCTCCTTTGTTTCCTTTAGCACCCTGGTGGGTTCGTGGAGCGTCTGTACGCTCTCCTGTACTCCTTCCTGCCCACTGCTGCCAACATGGAGCCAGAGGCTGACAGATACCTGCTGCTGCTCAATGTAAGAGTAAAGAGATTACTTCTTTTTACTTCCATATTCTTAAGTGTACTTCCTTTTTACCTCCTTATTCATGGTTAACCAGGTTCCAATGCCATTTTAGGGGGAGTATTTCTAATTTTCTCTCTCCTCTTGATTAGCTAGTAACTCAGAGCCATTTTCTATGTGTTGTGTGGTGTTCTCTTCAGGGCGGGCTGATGGCTCTGCTAGATGACATGTTTGGCCAGCAGCTGGCCTGGTACTTTAACCCAGAGTCTCTGGTCACTGAGCTCTCCAGCCTCCTGGAGTACCACTTGGAGAACCTCATGGCCAGCATGTAGTCCTACTGCAGGGACCATACTCCTTTCTCCTTCTCTCTTTTGAAGGAATTGAGGACTTGAAGTGCTTTGTTGTACCCTGATTAGTTAACACCCATTAATTTAATGTATTCTCTTGTTTTCTCTCCCCACAGGATTCTTGTGACACTTTGCCACCCAACAGGGATCTAGACACCAATGCACTACATTACTTTGCACTGAATTTGACATTTTTAAATAAAACAAGTTGTAGTTCAAAAACATTTTGGTTTCCGTCTTTTCATTTATTTGATTTTATGACCATTTCCTCTTCCTAGAGTTATAATGCTAATATTAGATTATTACATGAACAATGATGCTTTACTTTCTGCATATGGAAATTTAAAACAATGTTTAGTTGATTTACAGATACTACAGGCCCACACTTTATATGGTTTTGTACTGTGGGTTGTGATACTGTACTATTTAAAAACATTTAGGACTACACACACTGAGTGCACAAAACATTAGGAA
Organism: Salvelinus fontinalis; assembly: GCF_029448725.1. Taxonomy (NCBI): domain Eukaryota; kingdom Metazoa; phylum Chordata; class Actinopteri; order Salmoniformes; family Salmonidae; genus Salvelinus; species Salvelinus fontinalis. The sequence continues at coordinate 13,230 of NW_026600973.1, forward strand.
CATCTTTCTAATATTGAGTTGCACACCCTTTTCCCTCAGAACAGCCTCAATTCGTCGGGGCATGGACTCTACAAGCTGCCCTAAGCGTTTCACACGGATGCTGGCCCATGTGTCAAGTTGGCTGGACGTCCTTTGGGTGGTGGACCATTCTTGATACACATGGGAAACTGTTGAGCATGAAAAAACCAGCAGTGTTGCAGTTCTTGACACACTTTATTTTTTTTATTTCACCTTTATTTAACCAGGTAGGTAATTTGTGAACACGTTCTCATTTACAATTGCGACCTGGCCAAGATAAAGCAAAGCAGTTCGATACATACAACAACACATAGTTACACATGGAGTAGAACAAACATACAGTCAATAATACAGTGAAAAATAAGTCTATATACAATGTGAGCAAGTGAGGTGAGATAAGGGAGGTGAAGGCAAACAAAATAAAAATATAAAAAGGCCATGTTGGCGAAGTAAATACAATATAGCAAGTAACAAAAAAACACTGGAATGGTTGGTTTGCAGTGGAAGAAAGTGCAAAGTAGAGATAGAAATAATGGGGTGCAAAGGAGCAAAAATAAATAAATGAATACATTAGGTAAAGAGGTAGTCGTTTGGGCTAAATTATAGATGGGCTATGTACAGGTGCAGTAATCTATGAGCTGCTCTGACAGCTGGTGCTTAAAGCTAATGAGGGTGATAAGTGTTTCCAGTTTCAGAGATTTTTGTAGTTCGTTCCAGTCATTGGCAGCAGAGAACTGGAAGGAGAGGCGGCCAAAGGAAGAATTGGTTTTGGGGGTGACCAGAGAGAAATACCTGCTGGAGCGCGTGCTACAGGTAGGTGCTGCTATGGTGACCAGCGAGCTGAGATAAGGGGGGACTTTACCTAGCAGGGTCTTGTACATGACCTGGAGCCAGTGGGTTTGGCGACGAGTATGAAGCGAGGGCCAGCCAACGAGAGTGTACAGGTCGCAGTGGTGGGTAGTGTAAGGGGCTTTGGTGACAAAACGGATGGCACTATGATAGACTGCATCCAATTTATTGAGTAGGGTATTGGAGGCTATTTTGTAAATGACATCACCGAAGTCGAGAATTGGTAGGATGGTCAGTTTTACAAGGGTATGTTTGGCAGCATGAGTGAAGGATGCTTTGTTGCGGAATAGGAAGCCAATTCTAGATTTAACTTTGGATTGGAGATGTTTGATGTGAGTCTGGAAGGAGAGTTTACAGTCTAACCAGACACCTAGGTATTTGTAGTTGTCCACATATTCTAAGTCAAAGCCGTCTAGAGTAGTGATGTTGGACAGGCGGGCAGGTGCAGGCAGCGATCGGTTGAAGAGCATGCATTTAGTTTTACTTGTATTTAAGAGCAATTGGAGGCCACGGAAGGAGAGTTGTATGGCATTGAAGCTCGCCTGGAGGGTTGTGTCAAAAGAAGGGCCAGAAGTATACAGAATAGTGTCGTCTGCGTAGAGGTGGATCAGAGACTCACCAGCAGCAAGAGCGACATCATTGATGTATACAGAGAAGAGAGTCGGTCCAAGAATTGAACCCTGTGGCCCCCCCATAGAGACTGCCAGAGGCCCGGACAACAGACCCTCCGATTTGACACACTGAACTCGATCAGAGAAGTAGTTGGTGAACCAGGCGAGGCAATCATTAGAGAAACCAAGGCTGTCTAGTCTGCCGATGAGGATGTGGTGATTGACAGAGTCAAAAGCCTTGGCCACACTTAACCCAGTGCGCCTGGCACCTACTACCATACCCTGTTCAAAGGCAGTTAAATCTTTTTTCTTGCCCATTCACCCTCTGAATGACACACACAATCCATGTCTCAATTCTCTCAAGGTTTTAAAATTGTTCTTTAACTCCCCTTCATCTACACTGATTGAAGTGGATTCAACAAGTGACATCAATAAGGGATCATAGCTTTCACTTGGTCAGTCTATGTCATGGAAAGAGCAGGTGTCCTCAATGTTTTGTATTATCAGTGTGTAGTAACCTGGTACAGTATAAAGTATACCACTAGAGGGGATAATTGCTTCAGCCTTGAATGTTACTTCTCACTATTCCTACTCTACATTAACAGTCTGCCATTGTAGACTCCAGTAACTTGGGTATCTTAGTTTTTTATATTTGCCATTAATGTCTGAACCATCTACCATCTTTCCCATTGAAACCAGTAATGTTAGCGTTCATGTGAGAGAGGGTGTAGTAGTGCATACTGACCACTAGTTGGATCATAGTGTGGGTGGTGGAGTTCATGCAGGAACACAGAGGGTAGAGGCATTCTCCATCACAGTAGAAGGCAGAGTAACCCGTAGGAGCCAATACCCAGTCCTAATGGAGAGAAACACCATAGAAATCGAATGACAAGATTAGATGAATAGACTCTTTCTATGAGAAATACATGATAAAGAATGCAAAGAACATACTCTACAATGCACATCCTACACAAATGCCTTGCTTCCCTAAAAAATACTAACTGTGTGTTACAGCAAATAAGGTGGTACAATGTTAGCTCATGATTATCTATTCAGTACAATGAGTAGTTAAGAGAGATAGAATCTCACCTTCCAGCCTTGTTCACTGAATCTCACATATAATTCATGTCTCTTACAAGCCTGACGCCCACTGTTGACATGGCTGTGATCCGAAAGGGACCAAAAAATATGTCATGAACCAGGAAAGACTAACGTACACTTTGGATGCATTGGATTTCAAATGAAATGTAAACGCGACTTAAGTAATTTTGTAATTGGGATGAACTATCCCTTTAAACTGTGCATAGAACAAGTTTAACTACAAGACAAAAAAACAGTGTTGTCCCCTGACCTTGTATGTATACTGGGCAATGGCAGGTTGTATTTGGGCTTCTTCTTATGGGGGTTGGGATTCAGGGCGCTTGGGGGGCGACAGGGGGCCTAGCTGGCCCTGAAGAAATTGGTTAGATGAGTACTTGAAGGCTTATATCTATATTTTGGAATAGTGGATGTTGATTTCAGGAGGCTTCCATCATGGAAAAGGGACCAGACCACTTTTTTTGTTAGTTAACCTAAACGAATCACGACCCTCTATAGAATAACAACGGTGACAACAGTTGACTGCTATTTAAGTAATAGTTTGACTGTCAAATCCATGTATTGGTGTGTGGCCATTGACTTTTATGGAAAGACCGTCCCCAAATGTTCTGTGCCATTTCCTGGGCATTTCATTAACTCTGCGTTCTAAGTTCTGCGCATCCCAGCGCTTAGAAAAATCAATGGTACAAAACCTAAGATATTGATCTGTTTAAAACAATCAATCTTATGTCATCGTGATGTCCATACACTTTTAGACTAACATCACCAATCTGAGGTAAAAATTTTGTCTTATAGGGTGAAAATGCAAGCTTGTGTAAGGTAGTAACACAAACTGTCCGCATTAGGGAAATTTGCGCAATACACCATTTACTATGGCAAAAACATTCAACATGTCAATTTAAGATGATTGTATTTGTTGCCTACTCACAAAGTATTACCAAAAGTACACATATTTCAAGGGACATAACACTGAACATGGGTGGGGGAATATTTGTGTGACGACCTAAAATGGGGGCTCACCAGCACCCCATCTTATATGTCCAACCACCCCTGAACGTCAGACTCTATTGAAGCACCTACAGTGGTGTAAAGTACTTAAGTAAAAATACTTTCAGTACTACTTAAGTAGTTTTGGGGGGTATCTGTACTTTACTATATATAGTTTTGACAACTTTTACTTTATTACATTTCTAAGGAAAATAATGTACTTTATACTCCATACATTTTCCCTGACACCCAAAAGTAATCGTTACATTTTGAATGGCTAGCAGGACAGGAAAATTGTCGGTTGGATGTACTGCCAAATTCTCTAAAATGACGTTGGAGGCGACATATGGTAGAGAAATGAACATTTAATTCTCTGGCAGCAGCTCTGGTGGACATTCCTGCAGATCGCATACCAATTGCACATTCCCTCAGAACTTCAGACAACTGTGGCATTGTGTTGTGACAAAACTGCACATTTAAGTGGCCTTTTGTCCCCAGCAAAAGGTGCACCTGTGTAATGATCATGCTGTTTAATCAGCTTCTTGATATGGCGCACCTTTCAATGTGGATGGATTATCTTGGCAATGGAGAAATGCTCACAATTTTTTTTTTTTGTGGATAGAACATTTTCGGGATCTTTCATTTCAGCTCATGAAAAATTGGACCTACCGTTTACATGTTGTGTTTTTTTGTTCAGTAAAGTTTAATTTATTACAAATATAGCAGTATACAGTCCTCCAGATATCTTTTGACAAGGACACACATCACTGTGTATTTGTTCCTCTGTACATACAAAAATGGCCAAACATTTTTTTGTTGCCATTTTCCATTGTTACTAACTTGTACTAGAATAAGAAGAAAAAAACGTGTACGTTTTGCAAACTATGTTTAGTACATCTAAAAGAGACAATGAGAAATTCATGGTTCAACAAGATATTATAGTCATCAAAAGGGTCTGTCACGTTCCTGACCTGTTTTCCTTCTTTTTGTATGTGTTTAGTTGGTCAGGGCGTTAGTTGGGGTGGGCATTCTATGTTATGTGTTTCTATGTTGGGTTAAATGTGTTGCCTGATATGGTTCTCAATTAGAGGTAGGTGTTTGACGTTTCCTCTGATTGAGAACCATATTAAGGTAGGCTGTTCTCACTGTTTGTTTGTGGGTGATTGTTCCTGTGTCTTTGTCCGTTGCACCACACGGGACTGCTTCGTTTGTTCATTCGTTTGGCTAGTCTTTCCTGTTCATGTCTATATGTAAGTTCTTATGTTCAGGTCAGTCTACGTCGTTGGTTTGTTATTTTGTTAATTATCAAGTGTAGTTCGTGTCAGTGTTCGTCTTGTCAAATAAATTCATTATGTCTACATTCAACGCTGCATTTTGGGCCGACCCTTACTCCTCCTCCTCATCCGAGGAGGAGGCATTAGAAAGCAGTTACAGAATCACCCACCAACCAAGGACCAAGCGGCATGGGAGACAGCAACAGCGATTGCAGGATTCATGGACATGGGAGGAAATATTGGACGGTAAAGGTCCATGGGCACAGTCAGGAGAATATCGCCGCCCCAAAGCTGAGCTGGAGGCAGCGAAAGCAGAGAGGCGGCATTTTGAGGAGCTAGTCCGGAAGCAGGAGAAGGATCTGGGCTACACTACGTGGGAGGAGATCGACAGGTGGGCGATCGACCCAAGGAGAGTGCCGGAGCCCGCCTGGGATTCTCTGGCGCAGTGTGAGGAGTGATACCGGCGAATGGAGGCAGCACGACGACGCGGTAGGAAGCATGTTAGTCAAGCCCAAAAATTTATTGGGGGGGAGGCTACAAGGGAGTTAGGCAAAGTCAGGTAGGAGACCTGCGCCAACTCCCCGAGCTTACCGTGGAGAGCGAGAGTATGGGCAGACACCGTGTTATGCGGTAGAGCGCACGGTGTCTCCTGTACGTGTGTTTAGCCCGGTGCGGGTTATTCCACCTCCCCGCACTGGCAGGGCTAGATTGAGTATTGAGCCGGATGTCATGAAGCCGGCCCAACGCATCTGGCCTCGAGTGCCTCTCCTCGGGCCGGCATACATGGCACCAGCCTTACGCATGGTGTCCCCGGTTCGCCTACATAGCCCAGTGCGGGTTATTCCACCTCCCCGCACTGGTCGGGCTACGGGGAGCATACAACCAGGTAAGGTTGGGCAGGCTCAGTGCTCAAGGGAGCCAGTACGCCTGCATGGTCCGGTATATCCGGCGCCACCTCCCCGCCCCAGCCCAGTACCACCAGTGCTTACACCACGCACCAGGCTTCCTGTGCGTCTCCAGAGCCCTGTACCTCCTCCACGCACTAGCTCTATGGTGCGTGTCTTCAGCCCGGTATCACCAGTTCCGGCACCACGCACCAAGCCTCCTGTGCGTCTCCAGAGCCCTGTTCCTCCTCCACGCACTAGCCTTGTGGTGCGTGTCTCCAGCCCAGTACCTCCGGTTCCGGTACCACGCACCAAGCCTCCTGTGCGCCTCCAGAGTCCTGTGCGTCCTGTTGCTGCTCCCCGCACGAGCCTGAAGGTGCGTGTCCTTAGCCCGGTACCTCCAATTCCGGCACCACGCACCAGGCCTACAGTGCGCCTCAGCCGGCCAGAGTCTGCCGTCTGCCCAGCGGCGCCTGAACTGCCCGTCTGCCCAACGCCGTCTGAGCTGTCCGTCTGCCAAGCGCCGCCTGAACTGCCCCGTCTGTCCTGAGCCTTCAAAGCCGCCCATCTGTACTGAGCTTTCAAAGCCACCTGTCTGTACTGAGCCTTCAAAGCCGCCCGTCTGTACTGAGCCTTCAAAGCCGCCCGTCTGTCCTGAGCCTTCATAGCCGTCCGCGAGACAGGAGCCGCTAGAGCCGTCCCCCAGACAGGAGCCGCTAGAGCCTTCCGCCAGACAGGAGCCGCTAGAGCCTTCCGCCAGACAGGAGCAGCCAGAGCCTTCCGCCAGCCATGAGCAGCCAGAGCCGTCCGCCAGCCATGAGCAGCCAGAGCCGTCCGCCAGCCATGAGCAGCCAGAGCCGTCCGCCAGCCATGAGCAGCCAGAGCCGTCCGCCAACCATGAGCAGCCAGAGCCGTCAGCCAGCCATGAGCAGCCAGAGCCGTCAGCCAGCCATGAGCAGCCAGAGCCGTCAGCCAGCCATGAGCAGCCACAGCCGTCAGCCAGCCATGAGCAGCCACAGCCGTCAGCCAGCCATGAGCAGCCACAGCCGTCAGCCAGCCATGAGCAGCCAGAGCCGTCAGCCAGCCATGAGCAGCCCCTCAGTCCGGAGCTGCCCCTCAGTCCGGAGCTGCCCCTCAGTCCGGAGCTGCCCCTCAGTCCGGAGCTGCCCCTCAGTCCGGAGCTGCCCCTTAGTCCGGTTCTGCCCCTTAATCCAGTGAGGTTAATTTGGAGGGTGGCCATTTGGAGGAAGATACAGAAGCGGGGTTTGACTATGGTGGGGTGGGGACCACGTCCGGAGCCGGAGCCGCCACCGTGGACAGATGCCCACCCAGACCCTTCCCTAGACTTTAGGTGGTGCGCCCGGAGTTCGCACCTTGATGGGGGGTTCTGTCACGTTCCTGACCTGTTTTCCTTGTTTTTGTATGTGTTTAGTTGGTCAGGGCGTGAGTTGGGGTGGGCATTCTATGTTATGTGTTTCTATGTTGGGTTAAATGTGTTGCCTGATAACGGTTTTCAATTAGAGGCAGGTGTTTGACGTTTCCTCTGATTGAGAACCACATTAAGGTAGGCTGTTCTCACTGTTTGTTTGTGGGTGATTGTTCCTGTGTCTGTGTCCGTTGCACCACACGGGACTGTTTCATTTGTTCATTCGTTTGGCTAGTCTTTCCTGTTCGTGTCTATATGTAAGTTTTTATGTTCAGGTCAGTCTACGTCGTTGGTTTGTTATTTTGTTAACCTGTCTAGGATGAGAGTGCCGCTAGCGGCATTCCCCCCCACCCCCACTGAAAAGGCAGAGCCGCGAAATTCAAAAAATTTTTTTTTTTTAAATATTTAACTTTCACACATTAAAGTCCAATACAGCTAATGAAAGACACAGATCTTGTGAATCCAGCCAACATGTCCGATTTTTAAAATGTTTTACAGGGAAGACACAATATGTAAAGATGTACATCTATTACCTAAAAACACATTAGCATAATCCACCATCTTTTATTTGTCCACCAACACCAGTAGCTATCACCAATTCGGCTAAACTAAGATATTTATAGCCCCTAACCAAGAAAAAAACTCATCAGATGACAGTCTGATAACATATTTATGGTATGGGATAGGTTTTGTTAGAAAAATGTGCATATTTCAGGTAGATGGCATAGGTTACAATTGCACCCACCGTCACAAATGGACTAGAATAACTACATAGAGCAACGTGTTTACCTACTTACTAATCATCAAACATTTCGTAAAAATACACAGCATACACTAATCGAAAGACACAGATCCTGTGAATACAGACAATATTTCAGATTTTCTAAGTGTCTTACAGCGAAAACACAATAAATCGTTATATTAGCATAGCACATAGCACATAGCAGCCCAGCATTGATTCTAGCCAAAGTGAGCGATAACGTCAACATCGCCAAAATATATTATTTTTTTCACTAACCTTCTCAGAATTCTTCAGATGACACCCCTGTAACATCACATTACAACATACATATACAGTTTGTTCGAAAATGTGCATATTTAGCCACCAAAATCATGGTTAGACAATGTGAAATGTAGCCCAGCTGGTGAGAAAATGTCCGTGCGCCATATTAGACAGTGATCTACTCTTATACATAAATACTCTTAAACGTGACTAAAAAATATAGGGTGGACAGGGATTGATAGACAATTTAATTCTTAATACAATCGCGGAATTACATTTTTTAAATTATCCTTACTTTTCAATACAATTTGCGCCAAGCGAAGCTACGTCAAAAAACATGGCGTCCTAAGCCACTAACATTTTTCGACAGAAACACGATTTATCATAATAAAAATGTCCTACTTTGAGCTGTTCTTCCATCAGTATCTTGGGCAAAGGATCCTTTCTTGGGTCTAATCGTCTTTTGGTGGAAAGCTGTCCTCTTGCCATGTGGAAATGCCAACTGCGTTCAGCAAGAACTGGAAGCGTGCCCAGCGATTCACAGCGTTTCAGAAATAAATGTCCCAAAATCGCACTAAACGGATATAAATTGCTATAAAACGCTTTAAATTAACTACCTTATGATGTTTTTAACTCCTATAACGAGTAGAAACATGACCAGAGTAATATTACTCCCTCCACTAATGCTTGGAACAGGTGCGGGTCGGTGTCCTCCAGGCGCATGACGCAGCTCCAAAAGAGTGACTAGCTACAGGGTTTTTTAATTTGTAGTGCCTGTGAACGCGCAATCGACCCCATTCAAATCGTCATCACGTAAAGGCATCCAGGGGAAGACGTAAGCAGTGTCCGTATACTCATAGCAATAACTGTGCCCTTTTAACTGACTCCAGATCAGGGGCCAACATTTCTGAAATCTGACTCCATGTCAGGGAAATTGCTGTAGAATGGGTTCTGTTCCACTTAGAGACAAAATTTAAACTCCTATAGAAACTATAGACTGTTTTCTATCCAATAATAATAATAATATGCATATTGTACGATCAAGAATTTTGTGGGAAGCCGTTTCAAAAATTACACGATTAGCATAAATAGTGACAACAGCGCCCCCAGCCTCAACAGGTTAATTATCAAGTGTAGTTCGTGTCAGTGTTCGTCTTGTCAAATAAATGCATTATGTCTACATTCAACGCTGAATTTTGGTCCGACCCTTACTCCTCCTCCTTATCCGAGGAGGAGGCATTAGACAGCCGTTACAGGGTCGAATTTTAGCATTGATTGCACTTATGATACAGTACTTTACAGCTTTGATTGGTCACAGAATATATGACCTGAAGGGGGGATGTAATTATCTTAATTACTGTAGATTTGAATAGTTTAGTTAATCAAAAGTGAAGTATGGTTATAAGTCCAATGGGTGTTGTTCATATACCACTCAGACTCAAAATCAATATATTAGAAACATACTATTTATCAGCCTATTGACAGATTATTGCTATCAACTGCTGGTTGCAAGTTATATTACCCTGTTTGTATCTTTTGGAACAATAGCAAGTTGATTAAAATGTTGTAGAATAGATAGATGAGCTACCACTGGTGTCACAGGCATCCATAGGTCTTGACCACCATGTTGTGATGCTTCTTTAGGATCACGTTGTTGTTGTCATCGTGGAAGAGTACAGAGATGGGACTGAGCTTGGTGGGTGCGCAGCACGCTTTGGGAACCTTATCCGGCTTCAGAAGGTGAACCTGCCATTGAAAACGGTAAATCAGACTCATTCATACATGCATTTTCATTATAGTCAATGATAATATCCTGTCATAAAAGATATATGGGTTAGGAGGGGTGGTATATTGGCCATATACCACAAACCTCAGAGGTGCCTTATTGCTATTAGAACACCTACTCATTCAAGGGTTTTTCTTTATTTTTTACTATTTTCTACATTGTTGAATAATAGTGAAGACATCAAAACTATGAAATAACACAAATGGAATCATGTAGTAACCAAAAAAGTGTAAAAGATATCAAAACCTGTACGTCAAGGCTGAGAAATGTCTGTTCTTCCAACAGTCTGTCTCCTTCCTAGGGTACCGCATTTCCACTTCAGGGATAAAGATGGAGAGTGACCGCATTTCAGCCGTGCGTAATTTTTCCTGTAGTCCACAATCATCTCCTTTGTCTTGATCACATAAATATAAATCAAGTATAGTTTGGTGGCAAGGGCAGTGTCCTGTCATTTTGGGAGCAGTTTTCAGTTGTGTACTTTGCATATGTCTTAGTAAAACGCCCTTGATGTTTATTATGATGTTATGGGGGTGGGGAGGGAATGCAACAATATTGTATATTGTTTGGGGAAAAAATATGGGGTCAATTTCACGCCTTAAGTATTGAAGTCAAAATGAAATAAATCGTAAACATCAGAAATAAAGTTGAAAATGTGAATGTAACAGTATAACTTTAAACCGTCCCCTCGCCCCGACACGGGTGCGAACCAGGGACCCTCTGCACACATCGACAACAGTCACCCACGAAGCAGCGTTACCCATCGCTCCACAAAAGCCACGGCCCTTGCAAAGCAAGGGGCAACACTGCTTAAGTCTCAGAGCAAGTGACGTAACTGATTGAAATGCTACTAGCGCGTACCCGCTAACTAGCTAGCCATTTCACATCCGTTACACTCACCCCCCTTTCAACCTCCTCCTTTTCCGCAGCAACCAGTGATCCGGGTCACGGCACCAATGTAACAGTATAACTTTAAACCGTCCCCTCGCCCCGACACGGGCGCGAACCAGGGACCCTCTGCACACATCGACAACAGTCACCCACGAAGCAGCGTTACCCATCGCTCCACAAAAGCCACGGCCCTTGCAAAGCAAGGGGCAACACTACTTAAGTCTCAGAGCAAGTGACGTAACTGATTGAAATGCTACTAGCGCGTACCCGCTAACTAGCTAGCCATTTCACATCCGTTACATGAAGAAAGAGAGAAGTGATGGATGTTGAGAGAATCATTTGTAGATTTGTAAAAAAAAGGAGCAGAACTAATTTAAAAGCAGAACAAATTATTTGAAAACTAATTTAAAAATAGTCTTTCATTTTAACTCTTCAAACAACCAACCCTATTGAATCCATTTCGCTCTTGAATGAAGTGTGAACTGGAACGTTCTTGGATCCACAACAAAATGTGTTATTTTGGAGAATGTGTGCATCGATCCCACTACCTCTCGCATGCTAAGCAAGCACTCTATCATTGGAGCTAATTCCCCATCCTTGTTGGTTTACCACAAGTAGCAACCAAGAGGGTCTAGTCTTGTCAGGCTATACTGTTGGTGTACTTGTTAGTTCTTGCGCCAGCACTGGCCGAGGCTCTGTGCATCCTAAAAATGTCGCTTCGTAGAAAGCGGCCGATTAGCTCAGTTGGTTAGAGCGTGGTGCTAATAACGCCAGTTCTATCTTTGTCCTCTGCTTTGGCTTCAAGGAAACTTCCCACAGCTTTGTTTGTGGTCATCAATTGTGTGTGCCTACAGCTCCTCTGAAAGTTAGTCATGTCATTCTTTTTCATCCGACATTGTGACATCAGTGTTACATGAAAATTGCTTGTCGTTGTTACATGACAGTAGGTTGTTGTTAGACAAAGCTGCATGAAGTGTGAACTGGAACGTTCTTGGATCCAAAACAAAATGTGTTATTTTGGAGAATGTGTGCATCGATCCCACTACCTCTCGCATGCTAAGCAAGCACTCTACCATTTGAGCTAATTCCCCATCTTTGTTGATTTGCCACAAGGAGCAACCAAGAGGGTCTAGTCTTGTCAGGCTACACTGTTGGTGTACTTGTTAGTTTTTTCGCCAGCACTGGCCGACGATCTGTGCATCCTAAAAATGTCTCTTTGTAGCAAGAGGCTGGTTAGCTCAGTTGGTTAGAGCGTGGTGCTAATAACGCCAAGGTCGTGGGTTCGATCCCCGTGCTGGTCATTAGGTACATTTTGAGTGTCAAAATCATGAGTCACTTGCATGTGTATGGTCAAGTGTGCCACATTATTATTAATAGTGACTTGCCGAAATAGCTCAGTTGGAACAGCGTTAGACTGAAGATCTAAAGGTCCCTGGTTTGATCCCGGGTTTCGGCATTAGTTGTCGTTCTATCTTTATCCTCTGCTTTGGCTACAAGGAAACTTCCCACAGCTTTGTTTGTGGGCATCAATTGTGTGTGCCTACAGCTCCTCGGAAATTTAGTTGTGTCATTCTTTTACATCGGACATTGTGACAACAGTGTTACATGAAAGTTGCTTGTCATTGTTACATGACAGTTGGTTGTTGTTAGACAAAGCTGCATGAAGTGTGAACTGGAAGGTTCTTGGATCCACAACAAAATGTGTTATTTTGGAGATTGTGGGCAAAAATCCCACTACCTCTCGCATGCTAAGCAAGCACTCTACCATTTGAGCTAATTCCCCATCCTTGTTGATTTGCCACAAGGAGCAACCAAGAGGTTCTAGTCTTGTCAGGCTATACTGTTGGTGTACCTGTTAGTTCTTGCGCCAGCACTGGCCGAGGCTCTGTGCATCCTAAAAATGTCGCTTCGTAGCAAGCGGCCGGTTAGCTCAGTTGGTTAGAGCGTGGTGCTAATAACGCCAGTTCTATCTTTATCCTCTGATTTGGCTTCAAGGAAACTTCCCACAGCTTTGTTTGTGGTCATCAATTGTGTGTGCCTACTGCTCCTCTGAAAGTTAGTGAGGTCATTCTTTTTCATCCGACATTGTGACATCAGTGTTACATGAAAGTTGCTTGTTGTTGTTACATGACAGTAGGTTGTTGTTAGACAAAGCTGCATGAAGTGTGAACTGGAAGGTTCTTGGATCCACAACATAATGTGTTATTTTGTAGAATGTGGGCAATGATCCCACTACCTCTCGCATGCTAAGCAAGCACTCTATCATTTGAGCTAATTCAACATCCTTGTTGATTTGCCACAAGGAGCAACCAAGAGGGTCTAGTCTTGTCAGGCTATACTGTTGGTGTACTTGTTAGTTCTTGCGCCAGCACTGGCCGAGGCTCTGTGCATCCTAAAAATGTCTCTTCGTAGCAACCGGCCGGTTAGCTCAGTTGGTTAGAGCGTGGTGCTAATAACGCCAGTTCTATCTTTATCCTCTGATTCGGCTGAAAGGAAACTTCCCACAGCTTTGTTTGTGCGGATCAATTGTGTGTGCCTACAGCTCCTCTGAAAGTTAGTCATGTCATTCATTTACATCTGACATCAGTGTTACATGAAAGTTGCTTGTCATTGTTACATGACAGTTGGTTGTTGTTAGACAAAGCTGCATGAAGTGTGAACTGGAAGGTTCTTGGATCCACAACAAAATGTGTTATTTTGGAGATTGTGTGCATCGATCCCACTACCTCTCGCATGCTAAGCAAGCACTCTACCATTTGAGCTAATTCCCCATCCTTGTTGATTTGCCACAAGGAGCAACCAAGAGGGTCTAGTCTTGTCAGGCTATACTGTTGGTGTACTTGTTCGTTTTTTCGCCAGCACTGGCCGAGGCTCTGTGCATCCTAAAAATGACTTTTTTTACCAAGCGGCCGGTTAGCTCAGTTGGTTAGAGCGTGGTGCTAATAACGCCAGTTCTATCTTTATCCTCTGCTTTGCCTACAAGGAAACTTCGCACAGCTTTTTTTGTGGGCATCAATTGTGTGTGCCTACAGCTCCTCGGAAAGTTAGTCGTGTCATTCTTTTACATCCGACATTGTGACATCAGTGTTACATGAAAGTTGCTTGTTGTTGTTACATGACAGTAGGTTGTTGTTAGACAAAGCTGCATGAAGTGTGAACTGGAAGGTTCTTGGATCCTGTAAGAAATACCATTGTAAATAACACAAGCATATTGCTATTACATTGTTATAACTAACTTCTTTCTTAAACAAGGTTCTCTCACATACTCACAAGCAGAAACTGAGACACACACACACCAGAGACAGATGGCTGACACAGAACATTCATTAACACTGATAAGGCAGGGAAGGCCTTGAGCAAGAGTGCTTGGGTCTGCATCCCACGAGATAATGAGACACACACATAACCAAGGACTGAGGGCTGACGTAAACCTTTCATAAACACCGATTAGATAGGAACATCTGCGCACACACCTAAATCTCCTGTTTTAACTGAACATTGGTAACAAAGAACTTTTGATACAAGACTCAGAAGGATGACGCACAGCTCATCCGGACCAATCTGAGAAGACAACAACCTGATCAGGACCAACCAGAAAACCAGATCTACCAGACTCAACCTACTTTCTGTCCTGTATAAAATGACTATGTATTTCTGTTATCTGGGCTCTGTCTGCAGGTTCATTACGAGCTGAATGAACGAGTCCATGCATGTTTGTATCAGATATCTTTACCTCTGAATAAAACTGCTTTTTATTATACGAATATCCACCCTGTCCAGAGTCTCTACTTCGTCTCAGTTCTCCAGTAAACTTGTGTCATCAACAATCCACAACATAATGTGTTATTTTGGAGAATGTGGGCAATGATCCCACTACCTCTCGCATGCTAAGCAAGCACTCTATCATTTGAGCTAATTCCCCATCCTTGTTGATTTGCCACAAGGAGCAACCAAGAGGGTCTAGTCTTGTCAGGCTATACTGTTGGTGTACTTGTTAGTTCTTGACCCAGCACTGGCTGAGGCTCTGTGCATCCTAAAAATGTCTCTTCGTAGCAACCGGCCGGTTAGCTCAGTTGGTTAGAGCGTGGTGCTAATAACGCCAAGGTCGTAGGTTCGTTCCCTGTACTGGCCATGAGGTACATTTTGAGTGTCAAAATCATGAGTCACTTGCATGTGAATGGTCAAGTGTGCCACATAATTAAAACTAGTGACGTGCCGAAAAAGCTCAGTTGGGAGAGCGTTAGACTGAAGATCTAAAGGTCCCTGGTTCGATCCCGGGTTTCGGCATTAGTTGTCGTTCAATCTTTATCCTCTGCTTTGCCTACAAGGAAACTTCGCACAGCTTTTTTTGTGGGCATCAATTGTGTGTGCCTACAGCTCCTCGGAAAGTTAGTCGTGTCATTCTTTTACATCCGACATTGTGACATCAGTGTTACATGAAAGTTGCTTTTCATTGTTACATGACAGTTGGTTGTTGTTAGACAAAGCTGCATGAAGTGTGAACTGGAACGTTCTTGGATCCACAACAAAATGTGTTATTTTGGAGAATGTGGGCATCGATCCCACTACCTCTCGCATGCTAAGCAAGCACTCTACCATTTGAGCTAATTCCCCATCCTTGTTAATTTGCCACAAGCAGCAACCAAGAGGGTCTAGTCTTGTCAGGCTATACTGTTGGTGTACTTGTTAGTTCTTGCGCCAGCACTGGCCGAGGCTCTGTGCATCCTAAAAATGTCGCTTCGTAGCAAGCGGCCAGTTAGCTCAGTTGGTTAGAGCGTGGTGCTAATAACGCCAGTTCTATCTTTATCCTGTGCTTTGGCTTCAAGGAAACTTCCCACAGCTTTGTTTGTGGTCATCAACTGTGTGTGCCTACTGCTCCTCTGAAAGTTAGTGAGGTCATTCTTTTTCATCCGACATTGTGACATCAGTGTTACATGAAAGTTGCTTGTCGTTGTTACATGACAGTAGGTTGTTGTTAGACAAAGCTGCATGAAGTGTGAACTGGAAGGTTCTTGGATCCACAACATAATGTGTTATTTTTGAGAATGTGGGCAATGATCCCACTACCTCTCGCATGCTAAGCAAGCACTCTACCATTTGAGCTAATTCCCCATCCTTGTTGATTTGCCACAAGGAGCAACCAAGAGGTTCTAGTCTTGTCAGGCTATACTGTTGGTGTACCTGTTAGTTCTTGCGCCAGCACTGGCCGAGGCTCTGTGCATCCTAAAAATGTCGCTTCGTAGCAAGCGGCCGGTTAGCTCAGTTGGTTAGAGCGTGGTGCTAATAACGCCAGTTCTATCTTTATCCTCTGATTTGGCTTCAAGGAAACTTCCCACAGCTTTGTTTGTGGTCATCAATTGTGTGTGCCTACTGCTCCTCTGAAAGTTAGTGAGGTCATTCTTTTTCATCCGACATTGTGACATCAGTGTTACATGAAAGTTGCTTGTTGTTGTTACATGACAGTAGGTTGTTGTTAGACAAAGCTGCATGAAGTGTGAACTGGAAGGTTCTTGGATCCACAACATAATGTGTTATTTTGTAGAATGTGGGCAATGATCCCACTACCTCTCGCATGCTAAGCAAGCACTCTATCATTTGAGCTAATTCAACATCCTTGTTGATTTGCCACAAGGAGCAACCAAGAGGGTCTAGTCTTGTCAGGCTATACTGTTGGTGTACTTGTTAGTTCTTGCGCCAGCACTGGCCGAGGCTCTGTGCATCCTAAAAATGTCTCTTCGTAGCAACCGGCCGGTTAGCTCAGTTGGTTAGAGCGTGGTGCTAATAACGCCAGTTCTATCTTTATCCTCTGATTCGGCTGAAAGGAAACTTCCCACAGCTTTGTTTGTGCGGATCAATTGTGTGTGCCTACAGCTCCTCTGAAAGTTAGTCATGTCATTCATTTACATCTGACATCAGTGTTACATGAAAGTTGCTTGTCATTGTTACATGACAGTTGGTTGTTGTTAGACAAAGCTGCATGAAGTGTGAACTGGAAGGTTCTTGGATCCACAACAAAATGTGTTATTTTGGAGATTGTGTGCATCGATCCCACTACCTCTCGCATGCTAAGCAAGCACTCTACCATTTGAGCTAATTCCCCATCCTTGTTGATTTGCCACAAGGAGCAACCAAGAGGGTCTAGTCTTGTCAGGCTATACTGTTGGTGTACTTGTTCGTTTTTTCGCCAGCACTGGCCGAGGCTCTGTGCATCCTAAAAATGACTTTTTTTACCAAGCGGCCGGTTAGCTCAGTTGGTTAGAGCGTGGTGCTAATAACGCCAGTTCTATCTTTATCCTCTGCTTTGCCTACAAGGAAACTTCGCACAGCTTTTTTTGTGGGCATCAATTGTGTGTGCCTACAGCTCCTCGGAAAGTTAGTCGTGTCATTCTTTTACATCCGACATTGTGACATCAGTGTTACATGAAAGTTGCTTGTTGTTGTTACATGACAGTAGGTTGTTGTTAGACAAAGCTGCATGAAGTGTGAACTGGAAGGTTCTTGGATCCTGTAAGAAATACCATTGTAAATAACACAAGCATATTGCTATTACATTGTTATAACTAACTTCTTTCTTAAACAAGGTTCTCTCACATACTCACAAGCAGAAACTGAGACACACACACACCAGAGACAGATGGCTGACACAGAACATTCATTAACACTGATAAGGCAGGGAAGGCCTTGAGCAAGAGTGCTTGGGTCTGCATCCCACGAGATAATGAGACACACACATAACCAAGGACTGAGGGCTGACGTAAACCTTTCATAAACACCGATTAGATAGGAACATCTGCGCACACACCTAAATCTCCTGTTTTAACTGAACATTGGTAACAAAGAACTTTTGATACAAGACTCAGAAGGATGACGCACAGCTCATCCGGACCAATCTGAGAAGACAACAACCTGATCAGGACCAACCAGAAAACCAGATCTACCAGACTCAACCTACTTTCTGTCCTGTATAAAATGACTATGTATTTCTGTTATCTGGGCTCTGTCTGCAGGTTCATTACGAGCTGAATGAACGAGTCCATGCATGTTTGTATCAGATATCTTTACCTCTGAATAAAACTGCTTTTTATTATACGAATATCCACCCTGTCCAGAGTCTCTACTTCGTCTCAGTTCTCCAGTAAACTTGTGTCATCAACAATCCACAACATAATGTGTTATTTTGGAGAATGTGGGCAATGATCCCACTACCTCTCGCATGCTAAGCAAGCACTCTATCATTTGAGCTAATTCCCCATCCTTGTTGATTTGCCACAAGGAGCAACCAAGAGGGTCTAGTCTTGTCAGGCTATACTGTTGGTGTACTTGTTAGTTCTTGACCCAGCACTGGCTGAGGCTCTGTGCATCCTAAAAATGTCTCTTCGTAGCAACCGGCCGGTTAGCTCAGTTGGTTAGAGCGTGGTGCTAATAACGCCAAGGTCGTAGGTTCGTTCCCTGTACTGGCCATGAGGTACATTTTGAGTGTCAAAATCATGAGTCACTTGCATGTGAATGGTCAAGTGTGCCACATAATTAAAACTAGTGACGTGCCGAAAAAGCTCAGTTGGGAGAGCGTTAGACTGAAGATCTAAAGGTCCCTGGTTCGATCCCGGGTTTCGGCATTAGTTGTCGTTCAATCTTTATCCTCTGCTTTGCCTACAAGGAAACTTCGCACAGCTTTTTTTGTGGGCATCAATTGTGTGTGCCTACAGCTCCTCGGAAAGTTAGTCGTGTCATTCTTTTACATCCGACATTGTGACATCAGTGTTACATGAAAGTTGCTTTTCATTGTTACATGACAGTTGGTTGTTGTTAGACAAAGCTGCATGAAGTGTGAACTGGAACGTTCTTGGATCCACAACAAAATGTGTTATTTTGGAGAATGTGGGCATCGATCCCACTACCTCTCGCATGCTAAGCAAGCACTCTACCATTTGAGCTAATTCCCCATCCTTGTTAATTTGCCACAAGCAGCAACCAAGAGGGTCTAGTCTTGTCAGGCTATACTGTTGGTGTACTTGTTAGTTCTTGCGCCAGCACTGGCCGAGGCTCTGTGCATCCTAAAAATGTCGCTTCGTAGCAAGCGGCCAGTTAGCTCAGTTGGTTAGAGCGTGGTGCTAATAACGCCAGTTCTATCTTTATCCTGTGCTTTGGCTTCAAGGAAACTTCCCACAGCTTTGTTTGTGGTCATCAACTGTGTGTGCCTACTGCTCCTCTGAAAGTTAGTGAGGTCATTCTTTTTCATCCGACATTGTGACATCAGTGTTACATGAAAGTTGCTTGTCGTTGTTACATGACAGTAGGTTGTTGTTAGACAAAGCTGCATGAAGTGTGAACTGGAAGGTTCTTGGATCCACAACATAATGTGTTATTTTTGAGAATGTGGGCAATGATCCCACTACCTCTCGCATGCTAAGCAAGCACTCTACCATTTGAGCTAATTCCCCATCCTTGTTGATTTGCCACAAGGAGCAACCAAGAGGGTCTAGTCTTGTCAGGCTATACTGTTGGTGTACTTGTTAGTTCTTGCGCCAGCACTGGCCGAGGCTCTGTGCATCCTAAAAATGTCGCTTCGTATAAAGCGGCCGGTTAGCTCAGTTGGTTAGAGCGTGGTGCTAATAACGCCAAGGTCGTGGGTTCGATCCCCGTACTGGCCATTAGGTACATTTTGAGTGTCAAAATCAGGAGTCACTTGCATGTGTATGGTCAAGTGTGCCACATAATTAATATTATTGACGTTCTGAAATAGCTCAGTTGGGAGAGCGTTAGACTGAAGATCTAAAGGTCCCTGGTTCGATCCCGGGTTTCGGCATTAGTTGTCGGTCTATCTTTATCCTCTGCTTTGCCTACAAGGAATCTTCGCACAGCTTTTTTTTGTGAGCATCAATTGTGTGTGCCTACAGCTCCTCGGAAAGTTAGTCGTGTCATTCTTTTACATCCGACATTGTGACATCAGTGTTACATGAAAGTTGCTTTTCATTGTTACATGACAGTTGGTTGTTGTTAGACAAAGCTGCATGAAGTGTGAACTGGAACGTTCTTGGATCCACAACAAAATGTGTTATTTTGGAGAATGTGTGCATCGATCCCACTACCTCTCGCATGCTAAGCAAGCACTCTACCATTTGAGCTAATTCCCCATCCTTGTTGATTTGCCACAAGGAGCAACCAAGAGGGTCTAGTCTTGTCAGGCTATACTGTTGGTGTACTTGTTCGTTTTTTCGCCAGCACTGGCCGAGGCTCTGTGCATCCTAAAAATGACTTTTTTTACCAAGCGGCCGGTTAGCTCAGTTGGTTAGAGCGTGGTGCTAATAACGCCAGTTCTATCTTTATCCTCTGCTTTGGCTTCAAGGAAACTTCCCACAGCTTTGTTTGTGGTCATCAACTGTGTGTGCCTACTGCTCCTCTGAAAGTTAGTGAGGTCATTCTTTTTCATCCGACATTGTGACATCAGTGTTACATGAAAGTTGCTTGTCGTTGTTACATGACAGTAGGTTGTTGTTAGACAAAGCTGCATGAAGTGTGAACTGGAAGGTTCTTGGATCCACAACATAATGTGTTATTTTTGAGAATGTGGGCAATGATCCCACTACCTCTCGCATGCTAAGCAAGCACTCTACCATTTGAGCTAATTCCCCATCCTTGTTGATTTGCCACAAGGAGCAACCAAGAGGGTCTAGTCTTGTCAGGCTATACTGTTGGTGTACTTGTTAGTTCTTGCGCCAGCACTGGCCGAGGCTCTGTGCATCCTAAAAATGTCGCTTCGTATCAAGCGGCCGGTTAGCTCAGTTGGTTAGAGCGTGGTGCTAATAACGACAAGGTCGTGGGTTCGATCCCCGTACTGGCCATGAGGTACATTTTGAGTGTCAAAATCAGGAGTCACTTGCATGTGTATGGTCAAGTGTGCCACATAATTAATATTAGTGACGTGCCGAGATAGCTCAGTTGGGAGAGTGTTAGACTGAAGATCTAAAGGTCACTGGTTCGATCCCGGGTTTCGGCATTAGTTGTCGTTCAATCTTTATCCTCTGCTTTGCCTACAAGGAAACTTCGCACAGCTTTTTTTGTGGGCATCAATTGTGTGTGCCTACAGCTCCTCGGAAAGTTAGTCGTGTCATTCTTTTACATCCGACATTGTGACATCAGTGTTACATGAAAGTTGCTTGTCATTGTTACTTGACAGTTGGTTGTTGTTAGACAAAGCTGCATGAAGTGTGAACTGGAACGTTCTTGGATCCACAACAAAATGTATTATTTTGGAGAATGTGTGCATCGATCCCACTACCTCTCGCATGCTAAGCAAGCACTCTACCATTTGAGCTAATTCCCCATCCTTGTTGATTTGCCACAAGGAGCAACCAAGAGGGTCTAGTCTTGTCAGGCTATACTGTTGATGTACTTGTTCGTTTTTTCGCCAGCACTGGCCGAGGCTCTGTGCATCCTAAAAATGACTTTTTTTACCAAGCGGCCGGTTAGCTCAGTTGGTTAGAGCGTGGTGCTAATAACGCCAGTTCTATCTTTATCCTCTGCTTTGCCTACAAGGAAACTTCGCACAGCTTTTTTTGTGGGCATCAATTGTGTGTGCCTACAGCTCCTCGGAAAGTTAGTCGTGTCATTCTTTTACATCCGACATTGTGACATCAGTGTTACATGAAAGTTGCTTGTCGTTGTTACATGACAGTAGGTTGTTGTTAGACAAAGCTGCATGAAGTGTGAACTGGAAGGTTCTTGGATCCTGTAAGAAATACCATTGTAAATAACACAAGCATATTGCTATTACATTGTTATAACTAACTTCTTTCTTAAACAAGGTTCTCTCACATACTCACAAGCAGAAACTGAGACACACACACACCAGAGACAGATGGCTGACACAGAACATTCATAAACACTGATAAGGCAGGGAAGGCCTTGAGCAAGAGTGCTTGGGTCTGCATCCCACGAGATAATGAGACACACACATAACCAAGGACTGAGGGCTGACGTAAACCTTTCATAAACACCGATTAGATAGGAACATCTGCGCACACACCTAAATCTCCTGTTTTAACTGAACATTGGTAACAAAGAACTTTTGATACAAGACTCAGAAGGATGACGCACAGCTCATCCGGACCAATCTGAGAAGACAACAACCTGATCAGGACCAACCAGAAAACCAGATCTACCAGACTCAACCTACTTTCTGTCCTGTATAAAATGACTATGTATTTCTGTTATCTGGGCTCTGTCTGCAGGTTCATTACGAGCTGAATGAACGAGTCCATGCATATTTGTATCAGATATCTTTACCTCTGAATAAAACTGCTTTTTATTATACGAATATCCACCCTGTCCAGAGTCTCTACTTCGTCTCAGTTCTCCAGTAAACTTGTGTCATCAACAATCCACAACATAATGTGTTATTTTGGAGAATGTGGGCAATGATCCCACTACCTCTCGCATGCTAAGCAAGCACTCTATCATTTGAGCTAATTCCCCATCCTTGTTGATTTGCCACAAGGAGCAACCAAGAGGGTCTAGTCTTGTCAGGCTATACTGTTGGTGTACTTGTTAGTTCTTGCGCCAGCACTGGCCGAGGCTCTGTGCATCCTAAAAATATCTCTTTGTAGCAACCGGCCGGTTAGCTCAGTTGGTTAGAGCGTGGTGCTAATAACGCCAAGGTCGTAGGTTCGATCCCTGTACTGGCCATGAGGTACATTTTGAGTGTCAAAATCATGAGTCACTTGCATGTGAATGGTCAAGTGTGCCACATAATTAAAACTAGTGACGTGCCGAAATAGCTCAGTTGGGAGAGCGTTAGACTGAAGATCTAAAGGTCCCTGGTTCGATCCCGGGTTTCGGCATTAGTTGTCGTTCAATCTTTATCCTCTGCTTTGCCTACAAGGAAACTTCGCACAGCTTTTTTTGTGGGCATCAATTGTGTGTGCCTACAGCTCCTCGGAAAGTTAGTCGTGTCATTCTTTTACATCCGACATTGTGACATCAGTGTTACATGAAAGTTGCTTGTCATTGTTACTTGACAGTTGGTTGTTGTTAGACAAAGCTGCATGAAGTGTGAACTGGAACGTTCTTGGATCCACAACAAAATGTATTATTTTGGAGAATGTGTGCATCGATCCCACTACCTCTCGCATGCTAAGCAAGCACTCTACCATTTGAGCTAATTCCCCATCCTTGTTGATTTGCCACAAGGAGCAACCAAGAGGGTCTAGTCTTGTCAGGCTATACTGTTGGTGTACTTGTTCGTTTTTTCGCCAGCACTGGCCGAGGCTCTGTGCATCCTAAAAATGACTTTTTTTACCAAGCGGCCGGTTAGCTCAGTTGGTTAGAGCGTGGTGCTAATAACGCCAGTTCTATCTTTATCCTCTGCTTTGCCTACAAGGAAACTTCGCACAGCTTTTTTTGTGGGCATCAATTGTGTGTGCCTACAGCTCCTCGGAAAGTTAGTCGTGTCATTCTTTTACATCCGACATTGTGACATCAGTGTTACATGAAAGTTGCTTGTCGTTGTTACATGACAGTAGGTTGTTGTTAGACAAAGCTGCATGAAGTGTGAACTGGAAGGTTCTTGGATCCTGTAAGAAATACCATTGTAAATAACACAAGCATATTGCTATTACATTGTTATAACTAACTTCTTTCTTAAACAAGGTTCTCTCACATACTCACAAGCAGAAACTGAGACACACACACACCAGAGACAGATGGCTGACACAGAACATTCATAAACACTGATAAGGCAGGGAAGGCCTTGAGCAAGAGTGCTTGGGTCTGCATCCCACGAGATAATGAGACACACACATAACCAAGGACTGAGGGCTGACGTAAACCTTTCATAAACACCGATTAGATAGGAACATCTGCGCACACACCTAAATCTCCTGTTTTAACTGAACATTGGTAACAAAGAACTTTTGATACAAGACTCAGAAGGATGACGCACAGCTCATCCGGACCAATCTGAGAAGACAACAACCTGATCAGGACCAACCAGAAAACCAGATCTACCAGACTCAACCTACTTTCTGTCCTGTATAAAATGACTATGTATTTCTGTTATCTGGGCTCTGTCTGCAGGTTCATTACGAGCTGAATGAACGAGTCCATGCATGTTTGTATCAGATATCTTTACCTCTGAATAAAACTGCTTTTTATTATACGAATATCCACCCTGTCCAGAGTCTCTACTTCGTCTCAGTTCTCCAGTAAACTTGTGTCATCAACAATCCACAACATAATGTGTTATTTTTGAGAATGTGGGCAATGATCCCACTACCTCTCGCATGCTAAGCAAGCACTCTATCATTTGAGCTAATTCCCCATCCTTGTTGATTTGCCACAAGGAGCAACCAAGAGGGTCTAGTCTTGTCAGGCTATACTGTTGGTGTACTTGTTAGTTCTTGCGCCAGCACTGGCCGAGGCTCTGTGCATCCTAAAAATGTCTCTTTGTAGCAACCGGCCGGTTAGCTCAGTTGGTTAGAGCGTGGTGCTAATAACGCCAAGGTCGTAGGTTCGATCCCTGTACTGGCCATGAGGTACATTTTGAGTGTCAAAATCATGAGTCACTTGCATGTGAATGGTCAAGTGTGCCACATAATTAAAATTAGTGACGTGCCGAAATAGCTCAGTTGGGAGAGCGTTAGACTGAAGATCTAAAGGTCCCTGGTTCGATCCCGGGTTTCGGCATTAGTTGTCGTTCAATCTTTATCCTCTGCTTTGCCTACAAGGAAACTTCGCACAGCTTTTTTTGTGGGCATCAATTGTGTGTGCCTACAGCTCCTCGGAAAGTTAGTCGTGTCATTCTTTTACATCCGACATTGTGACATCAGTGTTACATGAAAGTTGCTTGTCGTTGTTACATGACAGTAGGTTGTTGTTAGACAAAGCTGCATGAAGTGTGAACTGGAAGGTTCTTGGATCCTGTAAGAAATACCATTGTAAATAACACAAGCATATTGCTATTACATTGTTATAACTAACTTCTTTCTTAAACAAGGTTCTCTCACATACTCACAAGCAGAAACTGAGACACACACACACCAGAGACAGATGGCTGACACAGAACATTCATTAACACTGATAAGGCAGGGAAGGCCTTGAGCAAGAGTGCTTGGGTCTGCATCCCACGAGATAATGAGACACACACATAACCAAGGACTGAGGGCTGACGTAAACCTTTCATAAACACCGATTAGATAGGAACATCTGCGCACACACCTAAATCTCCTGTTTTAACTGAACATTGGTAACAAAGAACTTTTGATACAAGACTCAGAAGGATGACGCACAGCTCATCCGGACCAATCTGAGAAGACAACAACCTGATCAGGACCAACCAGAAAACCAGATCTACCAGACTCAACCTACTTTCTGTCCTGTATAAAATGACTATGTATTTCTGTTATCTGGGCTCTGTCTGCAGGTTCATTACGAGCTGAATGAACGAGTCCATGCATGTTTGTATCAGATATCTTTACCTCTGAATAAAACAGCTTTTTATTATACGAATATCCACCCTGTCCAGAGTCTCTACTTCGTCTCAGTTCTCCAGTAAACTTGTGTCATCAACAATCCACAACATAATGTGTTATTTTGGGAGAATGTGGGCAATGATCCCACTACCTCTCGCATGCTAAGCAAGCACTCTATCATTTGAGCTAATTCCCCATCCTTGTAGATTTGCCACAAGGAGCAACCAAGAGGGTCTAGTCTTGTCAGGCTATACTGTTGGTGTACTTGTTAGTTCTTGCGCCAGCACTGGCCGAGGCTCTGTGCATCCTAAAAATATCTCTTTGTAGCAACCGGCCGGTTAGCTCAGTTGGTTAGAGCGTGGTGCTAATAACGCCAAGGTCGTGGGTTCGATCCCCGTACTGGCCATGAGGTACAGTTTGAGTGTCAAAATCAGGAGTCACTTGCATGTGTATGGTCAAGTGTGCCACATAATTAATATTAGCGACGTGCCGAAATAGCTCAGTTGGGAGAGCGTTAGACTGAAGATCTAAAGGTCCCTGGTTCGATCCCGGGTTTCGGCATTAGTTGTCGTTCAATCTTTATCCTCTGCTTTGCCTAAAAGGAAACTTCGCACAGCTTTTTTTGTGGGCATCAATTGTGTGTGCCTACAGCTCCTCGGAAAGTTAGTCGTGTCATTCTTTTACATCCGACATTGTGACATCAGTGTTACATGAAAGTTGCTTGTCATTGTTACTTGACAGTTGGTTGTTGTTAGACAAAGCTGCATGAAGTGTGAACTGGAACGTTCTTGGATCCACAACAAAATGTATTATTTTGGAGAATGTGTGCATCGATCCCACTACCTCTCGCATGCTAAGCAAGCACTCTACCATTTGAGCTAATTCCCCATCCTTGTTGATTTGCCACAAGGAGCAACCAAGAGGGTCTAGTCTTGTCAGGCTATACTGTTGGTGTACTTGTTCGTTTTTTCGCCAGCACTGGCCGAGGCTCTGTGCATCCTAAAAATGACTTTTTTTACCAAGCGGCCGGTTAGCTCAGTTGGTTAGAGCGTGGTGCTAATAACGCCAGTTCTATCTTTATCCTCTGCTTTGCCTACAAGGAAACTTCGCACAGCTTTTTTTGTGGGCATCAATTGTGTGTGCCTACAGCTCCTCGGAAAGTTAGTCGTGTCATTCTTTTACATCCGACATTGTGACATCAGTGTTACATGAAAGTTGCTTGTCGTTGTTACATGACAGTAGGTTGTTGTTAGACAAAGCTGCATGAAGTGTGAACTGGAAGGTTCTTGGATCCTGTAAGAAATACCATTGTAAATAACACAAGCATATTGCTATTACATTGTTATAACTAACTTCTTTCTTAAACAAGGTTCTCTCACATACTCACAAGCAGAAACTGAGACACACACACACCAGAGACAGATGGCTGACACAGAACATTCATAAACACTGATAAGGCAGGGAAGGCCTTGAGCAAGAGTGCTTGGGTCTGCATCCCACGAGATAATGAGACACACACATAACCAAGGACTGAGGGCTGACGTAAACCTTTCATAAACACCGATTAGATAGGAACATCTGCGCACACACCTAAATCTCCTGTTTTAACTGAACATTGGTAACAAAGAACTTTTGATACAAGACTCAGAAGGATGACGCACAGCTCATCCGGACCAATCTGAGAAGACAACAACCTGATCAGGACCAACCAGAAAACCAGATCTACCAGACTCAACCTACTTTCTGTCCTGTATAAAATGACTATGTATTTCTGTTATCTGGGCTCTGTCTGCAGGTTCATTACGAGCTGAATGAACGAGTCCATGCATGTTTGTATCAGATATCTTTACCTCTGAATAAAACTGCTTTTTATTATACGAATATCCACCCTGTCCAGAGTCTCTACTTCGTCTCAGTTCTCCAGTAAACTTGTGTCATCAACAATCCACAACATAATGTGTTATTTTGGAGAATGTGGGCAATGATCCCACTACCTCTCGCATGCTAAGCAAGCACTCTATCATTTGAGCTAATTCCCCATCCTTGTTGATTTGCCACAAGGAGCAACCAAGAGGGTCTAGTCTTGTCAGGCTATACTGTTGGTGTACTTGTTAGTTCTTGCGCCAGCACTGGCCGAGGCTCTGTGCATCCTAAAAATGTCTCTTTGTAGCAACCGGCCGGTTAGCTCAGTTGGTTAGAGCGTGGTGCTAATAACGCCAAGGTCGTAGGTTCGATCCCTGTACTGGCCATGAGGTACATTTTGAGTGTCAAAATCATGAGTCACTTGCATGTGAATGGTCAAGTGTGCCACATAATTAAAATTAGTGACGTGCCGAAATAGCTCAGTTGGGAGAGCGTTAGACTGAAGATCTAAAGGTCCCTGGTTCGATCCCGGTTTTCGGCATTAGTTGTCGTTCAATCTTTATCCTCTGCTTTGCCTACAAGGAAACTTCGCACAGCTTTTTTTGTGGGCATCAATTGTGTGTGCCTACAGCTCCTCGGAAAGTTAGTTGTGTCATTCTTTTACATCCGACATTGTGACATCAGTGTTACATGAAAGTTGCTTGTCGTTGTTACATGACAGTAGGTTGTTGTTAGACAAAGCTGCATGAAGTGTGAACTGGAAGGTTCTTGGATCCTGTAAGAAATACCATTGTAAATAACACAAGCATATTGCTATTACATTGTTATAACTAACTTCTTTCTTAAACAAGGTTCTCTCACATACTCACAAGCAGAAACTGAGACACACACACACCAGAGACAGATGGCTGACACAGAACATTCATAAACACTGATAAGGCAGGGAAGGCCTTGAGCAAGAGTGCTTGGGTCTGCATCCCACGAGATAATGAGACACACACATAACCAAGGACTGAGGGCTGACGTAAACCTTTCATAAACACCGATTAGATAGGAACATCTGCGCACACACCTAAATCTCCTGTTTTAACTGAACATTGGTAACAAAGAACTTTTGATACAAGACTCAGAAGGATGACGCACAGCTCATCCGGACCAATCTGAGAAGACAACAACCTGATCAGGACCAACCAGAAAACCAGATCTACCAGACTCAACCTACTTTCTGTCCTGTATAAAATGACTATGTATTTCTGTTATCTGGGCTCTGTCTGCAGGTTCATTACGAGCTGAATGAACGAGTCCATGCATGTTTGTATCAGATATCTTTACCTCTGAATAAAACTGCTTTTTATTATACGAATATCCACCCTGTCCAGTCTCTACTTCGTCTCAGTTCTCCAGTAAACTTGTGTCATCAACAATCCACAACATAATGTGTTATTTTGGAGAATGTGGGCAATGATCCCACTACCTCTCGCATGCTAAGCAAGCACTCTATCATTTGAGCTAATTCCCCATCCTTGTTGATTTGCCACAAGGAGCAACCAAGAGGGTCTAGTCTTGTCAGGCTATACTGTTGGTGTACTTGTTAGTTCTTGCGCCAGCACTGGCCGAGGCTCTGTGCATCCTAAAAATGTCTCTTTGTAGCAACCGGCCGGTTAGCTCAGTTGGTTAGAGCGTGGTGCTAATAACGCCAAGGTCGTAGGTTCGATCCCTGTACTGGCCATGAGGTACATTTTGAGTGTCAAAATCATGAGTCACTTGCATGTGAATGGTCAAGTGTGCCACATAATTAAAATTAGTGACGTGCCGAAATAGCTCAGTTGGGAGAGCGTTAGACTGAAGATCTAAAGGTCCCTGGTTCGATCCCGGGTTTCGGCATTAGTTGTCGTTCAATCTTTATCCTCTGCTTTGCCTACAAGGAAACTTCGCACAGCTTTTTTTGTGGGCATCAATTGTGTGTGCCTACAGCTCCTCGGAAAGTTAGTCGTGTCATTCTTTTACATCCGACATTGTGACATCAGTGTTACATGAAAGTTGCTTGTCGTTGTTACATGACAGTAGGTTGTTGTTAGACAAAGCTGCATGAAGTGTGAACTGGAAGGTTCTTGGATCCTGTAAGAAATACCATTGTAAATAACACAAGCATATTGCTATTACATTGTTATAACTAACTTCTTTCTTAAACAAGGTTCTCTCACATACTCACAAGCAGAAACTGAGACACACACACACCAGAGACAGATGGCTGACACAGAACATTCATTAACACTGATAAGGCAGGGAAGGCCTTGAGCAAGAGTGCTTGGGTCTGCATCCCACGAGATAATGAGACACACACATAACCAAGGACTGAGGGCTGACGTAAACCTTTCATAAACACCGATTAGATAGGAACATCTGCGCACACACCTAAATCTCCTGTTTTAACTGAACATTGGTAACAAAGAACTTTTGATACAAGACTCAGAAGGATGACGCACAGCTCATCCGGACCAATCTGAGAAGACAACAACCTGATCAGGACCAACCAGAAAACCAGATCTACCAGACTCAACCTACTTTCTGTCCTGTATAAAATGACTATGTATTTCTGTTATCTGGGCTCTGTCTGCAGGTTCATTACGAGCTGAATGAACGAGTCCATGCATGTTTGTATCAGATATCTTTACCTCTGAATAAAACAGCTTTTTATTATACGAATATCCACCCTGTCCAGAGTCTCTACTTCGTCTCAGTTCTCCAGTAAACTTGTGTCATCAACAATCCACAACATAATGTGTTATTTTGGGAGAATGTGGGCAATGATCCCACTACCTCTCGCATGCTAAGCAAGCACTCTATCATTTGAGCTAATTCCCCATCCTTGTTGATTTGCCACAAGGAGCAACCAAGAGGGTCTAGTCTTGTCAGGCTATACTGTTGGTGTACTTGTTAGTTCTTGCGCCAGCACTGGCCGAGGCTCTGTGCATCCTAAAAATATCTCTTTGTAGCAACCGGCCGGTTAGCTCAGTTGGTTAGAGCGTGGTGCTAATAACGCCAAGGTCGTGGGTTCGATCCCCGTACTGGCCATGAGGTACAGTTTGAGTGTCAAAATCAGGAGTCACTTGCATGTGTATGGTCAAGTGTGCCACATAATTAATATTAGCGACGTGCCGAAATAGCTCAGTTGGGAGAGCGTTAGACTGAAGATCTAAAGGTCCCTGGTTCGATCCCGGGTTTCGGCATTAGTTGTCGTTCAATCTTTATCCTCTGCTTTGCCTAAAAGGAAACTTCGCACAGCTTTTTTTGTGGGCATCAATTGTGTGTGCCTACAGCTCCTCGGAAAGTTAGTCGTGTCATTCTTTTACATCCGACATTGTGACATCAGTGTTACATGAAAGTTGCTTGTCACTGTTACTTGACAGTTGGTTGTTGTTAGACAAAGCTGCATGAAGTGTGAACTGGAACGTTCTTGGATCCACAACAAAATGTATTATTTTGGAGAATGTGTGCATCGATCCCACTACCTCTCGCATGCTAAGCAAGCACTCTACCATTTGAGCTAATTCCCCATCCTTGTTGATTTGCCACAAGGAGCAACCAAGAGGGTCTAGTCTTGTCAGGCTATACTGTTGGTGTACTTGTTCGTTTTTTCGCCAGCACTGGCCGAGGCTCTGTGCATCCTAAAAATGACTTTTTTTACCAAGCGGCCGGTTAGCTCAGTTGGTTAGAGCGTGGTGCTAATAACGCCAGTTCTATCTTTATCCTCTGCTTTGCCTACAAGGAAACTTCGCACAGCTTTTTTTGTGGGCATCAATTGTGTGTGCCTACAGCTCCTCGGAAAGTTAGTCGTGTCATTCTTTTACATCCGACATTGTGACATCAGTGTTACATGAAAGTTGCTTGTCGTTGTTACATGACAGTAGGTTGTTGTTAGACAAAGCTGCATGAAGTGTGAACTGGAAGGTTCTTGGATCCTGTAAGAAATACCATTGTAAATAACACAAGCATATTGCTATTACATTGTTATAACTAACTTCTTTCTTAAACAAGGTTCTCTCACATACTCACAAGCAGAAACTGAGACACACACACACCAGAGACAGATGGCTGACACAGAACATTCATAAACACTGATAAGGCAGGGAAGGCCTTGAGCAAGAGTGCTTGGGTCTGCATCCCACGAGATAATGAGACACACACATAACCAAGGACTGAGGGCTGACGTAAACCTTTCATAAACACCGATTAGATAGGAACATCTGCGCACACACCTAAATCTCCTGTTTTAACTGAACATTGGTAACAAAGAACTTTTGATACAAGACTCAGAAGGATGACGCACAGCTCATCCGGACCAATCTGAGAAGACAACAACCTGATCAGGACCAACCAGAAAACCAGATCTACCAGACTCAACCTACTTTCTGTCCTGTATAAAATGACTATGTATTTCTGTTATCTGGGCTCTGTCTGCAGGTTCATTACGAGCTGAATGAACGAGTCCATGCATGTTTGTATCAGATATCTTTACCTCTGAATAAAACTGCTTTTTATTATACGAATATCCACCCTGTCCAGAGTCTCTACTTCGTCTCAGTTCTCCAGTAAACTTGTGTCATCAACAATCCACAACATAATGTGTTATTTTGGGAGAATGTGGGCAATGATCCCACTACCTCTCGCATGCTAAGCAAGCACTCTATCATTTGAGCTAATTCCCCATCCTTGTTGATTTGCCACAAGGAGCAACCAAGAGGGTCTAGTCTTGTCAGGCTATACTGTTGGTGTACTTGTTAGTTCTTGCGCCAGCACTGGCCGAGGCTCTGTGCATCCTAAAAATATCTCTTTGTAGCAACCGGCCGGTTAGCTCAGTTGGTTAGAGCGTGGTGCTAATAACGCCAAGGTCGTGGGTTCGATCCCCGTACTGGCCATGAGGTACATTTTGAGTGTCAAAATCAGGAGTCACTTGCATGTGTATGGTCAAGTGTGCCACATAATTAATATTAGCGACGTACCGAAATAGCTCAGTTGGGAGAGCGTTAGACTGAAGATCTAAAGGTCCCTGGTTCGATCCCGGGTTTCAGCATTAGTTGTCGTTCAATCTTTATCCTCTGCTTTGCCTAAAAGGAAACTTCGCACAGCTTTTTTTGTGGGCATCAATTGTGTGTGCCTACAGCTCCTCGGAAAGTTAGTCGTGTCATTCTTTTACATCCGACATTGTGACATCAGTGTTACATGAAAGTTGCTTGTCATTGTTACTTGACAGTTGGTTGTTGTTAGACAAAGCTGCATGAAGTGTGAACTGGAACGTTCTTGGATCCACAACAAAATGTATTATTTTGGAGAATGTGTGCATCGATCCCACTACCTCTCGCATGCTAAGCAAGCACTCTACCATTTGAGCTAATTCCCCATCCTTGTTGATTTGCCACAAGGAGCAACCAAGAGGGTCTAGTCTTGTCAGGCTATACTGTTGGTGTACTTGTTCGTTTTTTCGCCAGCACTGGCCGAGGCTCTGTGCATCCTAAAAATGACTTTTTTTACCAAGCGGCCGGTTAGCTCAGTTGGTTAGAGCGTGGTGCTAATAACGCCAGTTCTATCTTTATCCTCTGCTTTGCCTACAAGGAAACTTCGCACAGCTTTTTTTGTGGGCATCAATTGTGTGTGCCTACAGCTCCTCGGAAAGTTAGTCGTGTCATTCTTTTACATCCGACATTGTGACATCAGTGTTACATGAAAGTTGCTTGTCGTTGTTACATGACAGTAGGTTGTTGTTAGACAAAGCTGCATGAAGTGTGAACTGGAAGGTTCTTGGATCCTGTAAGAAATACCATTGTAAATAACACAAGCATATTGCTATTACATTGTTATAACTAACTTCTTTCTTAAACAAGGTTCTCTCACATACTCACAAGCAGAAACTGAGACACACACACACCAGAGACAGATGGCTGACACAGAACATTCATAAACACTGATAAGGCAGGGAAGGCCTTGAGCAAGAGTGCTTGGGTCTGCATCCCACGAGATAATGAGACACACACATAACCAAGGACTGAGGGCTGACGTAAACCTTTCATAAACACCGATTAGATAGGAACATCTGCGCACACACCTAAATCTCCTGTTTTAACCTGTTGGGGATGGGGGCGCTGTTTAGACTATTTATGCTAATGTGGCTAATTTTTTAAACGGCTTCCCACAAAATCCTTGATCGTACAATATGCATATTATTATTATTATTGGATAGAAAACAGTCTATAGTTTCTATAGGAGTTGAAATTTTGTCTCTAAGTGGAACAGAGCCCATTCTACAGCAATTTCCCTGACATGGAGTCAGATTTGAGAAACGTTGGCCACTTTTCTGAAGTCATTTAAACGGGCACTGTCGTTGCTATGACTATACGGACACTTCTTACGTCTTCCCCTGGATGCCTTTACGTGATGACGATTCCAACGGGCTCGATTGCTCGTTCACAGGCCCTACAAATGAAAAAAACCTTTAGCTAGCAAGTCTTTTCTTGCTGCGTAACGCGCGTGGAAGACACCGACCCTCTCCTGTTCCAAGCGTTAGTTTAGCCTGTTATATTTCTCCGGTCATCTTTTCACTCGTTATAGGAGTTACAAACATCACAAAGTAGTTAATTTAAAGCGTTTTATAGCAATTTATATCCGTTTAGTGCGATTTTGGGACATTTATTTTTGCAACGATGTGAAAAGTTGGGAACGCTTTTCAGTTCATCCCGAACGTAGTTGACATTTCCACATGGCAAGAGGACAGCTTTCCACCAAAAGACGATTTCTCCCAAGAAAGGATCCTTTGCCCAAGATACTGATGGAAGAACAGCTCAAGGTAGGACATTTTTATTATGATAAATCGTGTTTCTGTCGAAACATTTTAGTGGCTTAGGACGCCATGTTTTTTGACGTAGCTTCGCTTGGCGCAAACTGTATTGAAAAGTAAGGATAAATAAAAAAATGTAATAACGCAATTGTATTAAGAATTAAATTGTCTATCAATCCCTGTCCACCCTATATTTTTTAGTCACGTTTATGAGTATTTATGTATAAGAGTAGATCACTGTCTAAGTGGCGCAAGGACGTTTTCTTTACCAGCTTGTCTACATTTCACATTGTCTAACCATGATTTTGGTGGCTAAATATAAACATTTTCGATCAAACTGTATATGCATGTTGTAATGTGATGTTACAGGAGTGTCATCGGAAGAATTCTGAGAAGGTTAGTGAAAAAATTAATATATTTTGGCGATGTTGACTTTTATCGCTCACTTTGGCTAGAATCAATGCTGGGCTGCTAATTGCTATGTGCTAAGCTAATATAACGATTTATTGTGTTTTCGCTGTAAGACACTTAGAAAATCTGAAATATTGTCTGTATTCACAGGATCTGTGTCTTTCGATTCGTGTATGCTGTGTATTTTTACGAAATGTTTGATGATTAGTAGTTAGGTAAACACGTTGCTCATTGTAATTATTCTAGTCCATTTGTGATGGTGGGTGCAATTGTAAACTATGCCATATACCTGAAATATGCACTTTTTTCTAACAAAACCTATCCCATACCATAAATATGTTATCAGACTGTCATCTAATGAGTTTTTTTGTTGGTTAGGGGCTATAAATATCTTAGTTTAGCCGAATTGGTGATGGCTACTGGTGTTGGTGGACAAATAAAAGATGGTGGATTATGCTAATGTGTTTTTAGGTAATAGATGTACATCTTTACATATTGTGTCTTCCCTGTAAAACATTTTAAAAATCGGAAATGTTGACTGGATTCATAAGATCTGTGTCTTTCATTAGCTGTATTGGACTTTAATGTGTGAAAGTTAAATATTTTAAAAAAATATTTTTTTTGAATTTCGCGGCACTGGTTTTTCAGTGGGGGGGGGGGGGGTGTGCCGCTAGCGCCACGCTGATCCTAGACAGGTTAACTGAACATTGGTAACAAAGAACTTTTGATACAAGACTCAGAAGGATGACGCACAGCTCATCCGGACCAATCTGAGAAGACAACAACCTGATCAGGACCAACCAGAAAACCAGATCTACCAGACTCAACCTACTTTCTGTCCTGTATAAAATGACTATGTATTTCTGTTATCTGGGCTCTGTCTGCAGGTTCATTACGAGCTGAATGAACGAGTCCATGCATGTTTGTATCAGATATCTTTACCTCTGAATAAAACTGCTTTTTATTATACGAATATCCACCCTGTCCAGAGTCTCTACTTCGTCTCAGTTCTCCAGTAAACTTGTGTCATCAACAATCCACAACATAATGTGTTATTTTGGAGAATGTGGGCAATGATCCCACTACCTCTCGCATGCTAAGCAAGCACTCTATCATTTGAGCTAATTCCCCATCCTTGTTGATTTGCCACAAGGAGCAACCAAGAGGGTCTAGTCTTGTCAGGCTATACTGTTGGTGTACTTGTTAGTTCTTGCGCCAGCACTGGCCGAGGCTCTGTGCATCCTAAAAATGTCTCTTTGTAGCAACCGGCCGGTTAGCTCAGTTGGTTAGAGCGTGGTGCTAATAACGCCAAGGTCGTAGGTTCGATCCCTGTACTGGCCATGAGGTACATTTTGAGTGTCAAAATCATGAGTCACTTGCATGTGAATGGTCAAGTGTGCCACATAATTAAAATTAGTGACGTGCCGAAATAGCTCAGTTGGGAGAGCGTTAGACTGAAGATCTAAAGGTCCCTGGTTCGATCCCGGGTTTCGGCATTAGTTGTCGTTCAATCTTTATCCTCTGCTTTGCCTACAAGGAAACTTCGCACAGCTTTTTTTGTGGGCATCAATTGTGTGTGCCTACAGCTCCTCGGAAAGTTAGTCGTGTCATTCTTTTACATCCGACATTGTGACATCAGTGTTACATGAAAGTTGCTTGTCGTTGTTACATGACAGTAGGTTGTTGTTAGACAAAGCTGCATGAAGTGTGAACTGGAAGGTTCTTGGATCCTGTAAGAAATACCATTGTAAATAACACAAGCATATTGCTATTACATTGTTATAACTAACTTCTTTCTTAAACAAGGTTCTCTCACATACTCACAAGCAGAAACTGAGACACACACACACCAGAGACAGATGGCTGACACAGAACATTCATAAACACTGATAAGGCAGGGAAGGCCTTGAGCAAGAGTGCTTGGGTCTGCATCCCACGAGATAATGAGACACACACATAACCAAGGACTGAGGGCTGACGTAAACCTTTCATAAACACCGATTAGATAGGAACATCTGCGCACACACCTAAATCTCCTGTTTTAACTGAACATTGGTAACAAAGAACTTTTGATACAAGACTCAGAAGGATGACGCACAGCTCATCCGGACCAATCTGAGAAGACAACAACCTGATCAGGACCAACCAGAAAACCAGATCTACCAGACTCAACCTACTTTCTGTCCTGTATAAAATGACTATGTATTTCTGTTATCTGGGCTCTGTCTGCAGGTTCATTACGAGCTGAATGAACGAGTCCATGCATGTTTGTATCAGATATCTTTACCTCTGAATAAAACTGCTTTTTATTATACGAATATCCACCCTGTCCAGAGTCTCTACTTCGTCTCAGTTCTCCAGTAAACTTGTGTCATCAACAATCCACAACATAATGTGTTATTTTGGAGAATGTGGGCAATGATCCCACTACCTCTCGCATGCTAAGCAAGCACTCTATCATTTGAGCTAATTCCCCATCCTTGTTGATTTGCCACAAGGAGCAACCAAGAGGGTCTAGTCTTGTCAGGCTATACTGTTGGTGTACTTGTTAGTTCTTGCGCCAGCACTGGCCGAGGCTCTGTGCATCCTAAAAATGTCTCTTTGTAGCAACCGGCCGGTTAGCTCAGTTGGTTAGAGCGTGGTGCTAATAACGCCAAGGTCGTAGGTTCGATCCCTGTACTGGCCATGAGGTACATTTTGAGTGTCAAAATCATGAGTCACTTGCATGTGAATGGTCAAGTGTGCCACATAATTAAAATTAGTGACGTGCCGAAATAGCTCAGTTGGGAGAGCGTTAGACTGAAGATCTAAAGGTCCCTGGTTCGATCCCGGTTTTCGGCATTAGTTGTCGTTCAATCTTTATCCTCTGCTTTGCCTACAAGGAAACTTCGCACAGCTTTTTTTGTGGGCATCAATTGTGTGTGCCTACAGCTCCTCGGAAAGTTAGTTGTGTCATTCTTTTACATCCGACATTGTGACATCAGTGTTACATGAAAGTTGCTTGTCGTTGTTACATGACAGTAGGTTGTTGTTAGACAAAGCTGCATGAAGTGTGAACTGGAAGGTTCTTGGATCCTGTAAGAAATACCATTGTAAATAACACAAGCATATTGCTATTACATTGTTATAACTAACTTCTTTCTTAAACAAGGTTCTCTCACATACTCACAAGCAGAAACTGAGACACACACACACCAGAGACAGATGGCTGACACAGAACATTCATAAACACTGATAAGGCAGGGAAGGCCTTGAGCAAGAGTGCTTGGGTCTGCATCCCACGAGATAATGAGACACACACATAACCAAGGACTGAGGGCTGACGTAAACCTTTCATAAACACCGATTAGATAGGAACATCTGCGCACACACCTAAATCTCCTGTTTTAACTGAACATTGGTAACAAAGAACTTTTGATACAAGACTCAGAAGGATGACGCACAGCTCATCCGGACCAATCTGAGAAGACAACAACCTGATCAGGACCAACCAGAAAACCAGATCTACCAGACTCAACCTACTTTCTGTCCTGTATAAAATGACTATGTATTTCTGTTATCTGGGCTCTGTCTGCAGGTTCATTACGAGCTGAATGAACGAGTCCATGCATGTTTGTATCAGATATCTTTACCTCTGAATAAAACTGCTTTTTATTATACGAATATCCACCCTGTCCAGTCTCTACTTCGTCTCAGTTCTCCAGTAAACTTGTGTCATCAACAATCCACAACATAATGTGTTATTTTGGAGAATGTGGGCAATGATCCCACTACCTCTCGCATGCTAAGCAAGCACTCTATCATTTGAGCTAATTCCCCATCCTTGTTGATTTGCCACAAGGAGCAACCAAGAGGGTCTAGTCTTGTCAGGCTATACTGTTGGTGTACTTGTTAGTTCTTGCGCCAGCACTGGCCGAGGCTCTGTGCATCCTAAAAATGTCTCTTTGTAGCAACCGGCCGGTTAGCTCAGTTGGTTAGAGCGTGGTGCTAATAACGCCAAGGTCGTAGGTTCGATCCCTGTACTGGCCATGAGGTACATTTTGAGTGTCAAAATCATGAGTCACTTGCATGTGAATGGTCAAGTGTGCCACATAATTAAAATTAGTGACGTGCCGAAATAGCTCAGTTGGGAGAGCGTTAGACTGAAGATCTAAAGGTCCCTGGTTCGATCCCGGTTTTCGGCATTAGTTGTCGTTCAATCTTTATCCTCTGCTTTGCCTACAAGGAAACTTCGCACAGCTTTTTTTGTGGGCATCAATTGTGTGTGCCTACAGCTCCTCGGAAAGTTAGTTGTGTCATTCTTTTACATCCGACATTGTGACATCAGTGTTACATGAAAGTTGCTTGTCGTTGTTACATGACAGTAGGTTGTTGTTAGACAAAGCTGCATGAAGTGTGAACTGGAAGGTTCTTGGATCCTGTAAGAAATACCATTGTAAATAACACAAGCATATTGCTATTACATTGTTATAACTAACTTCTTTCTTAAACAAGGTTCTCTCACATACTCACAAGCAGAAACTGAGACACACACACACCAGAGACAGATGGCTGACACAGAACATTCATAAACACTGATAAGGCAGGGAAGGCCTTGAGCAAGAGTGCTTGGGTCTGCATCCCACGAGATAATGAGACACACACATAACCAAGGACTGAGGGCTGACGTAAACCTTTCATAAACACCGATTAGATAGGAACATCTGCGCACACACCTAAATCTCCTGTTTTAACTGAACATTGGTAACAAAGAACTTTTGATACAAGACTCAGAAGGATGACGCACAGCTCATCCGGACCAATCTGAGAAGACAACAACCTGATCAGGACCAACCAGAAAACCAGATCTACCAGACTCAACCTACTTTCTGTCCTGTATAAAATGACTATGTATTTCTGTTATCTGGGCTCTGTCTGCAGGTTCATTACGAGCTGAATGAACGAGTCCATGCATGTTTGTATCAGATATCTTTACCTCTGAATAAAACTGCTTTTTATTATACGAATATCCACCCTGTCCAGAGTCTCTACTTCGTCTCAGTTCTCCAGTAAACTTGTGTCATCAACAATCCACAACATAATGTGTTATTTTGGAGAATGTGGGCAATGATCCCACTACCTCTCGCATGCTAAGCAAGCACTCTATCATTTGAGCTAATTCCCCATCCTTGTTGATTTGCCACAAGGAGCAACCAAGAGGGTCTAGTCTTGTCAGGCTATACTGTTGGTGTACTTGTTAGTTCTTGCGCCAGCACTGGCCGAGGCTCTGTGCATCCTAAAAATGTCTCTTTGTAGCAACCGGCCGGTTAGCTCAGTTGGTTAGAGCGTGGTGCTAATAACGCCAAGGTCGTAGGTTCGATCCCTGTACTGGCCATGAGGTACATTTTGAGTGTCAAAATCATGAGTCACTTGCATGTGAATGGTCAAGTGTGCCACATAATTAAAATTAGTGACGTGCCGAAATAGCTCAGTTGGGAGAGCGTTAGACTGAAGATCTAAAGGTCCCTGGTTCGATCCCGGGTTTCGGCATTAGTTGTCGTTCAATCTTTATCCTCTGCTTTGCCTACAAGGAAACTTCGCACAGCTTTTTTTGTGGGCATCAATTGTGTGTGCCTACAGCTCCTCGGAAAGTTAGTCGTGTCATTCTTTTACATCCGACATTGTGACATCAGTGTTACATGAAAGTTGCTTGTCGTTGTTACATGACAGTAGGTTGTTGTTAGACAAAGCTGCA
This sequence comes from Salvelinus fontinalis, assembly GCF_029448725.1. Lineage (NCBI taxonomy): Eukaryota > Metazoa > Chordata > Actinopteri > Salmoniformes > Salmonidae > Salvelinus > Salvelinus fontinalis. The sequence goes on from NW_026600973.1 coordinate 53,362, forward strand.
TGAAGTGTGAACTGGAAGGTTCTTGGATCCTGTAAGAAATACCATTGTAAATAACACAAGCATATTGCTATTACATTGTTATAACTAACTTCTTTCTTAAACAAGGTTCTCTCACATACTCACAAGCAGAAACTGAGACACACACACACCAGAGACAGATGGCTGACACAGAACATTCATTAACACTGATAAGGCAGGGAAGGCCTTGAGCAAGAGTGCTTGGGTCTGCATCCCACGAGATAATGAGACACACACATAACCAAGGACTGAGGGCTGACGTAAACCTTTCATAAACACCGATTAGATAGGAACATCTGCGCACACACCTAAATCTCCTGTTTTAACTGAACATTGGTAACAAAGAACTTTTGATACAAGACTCAGAAGGATGACGCACAGCTCATCCGGACCAATCTGAGAAGACAACAACCTGATCAGGACCAACCAGAAAACCAGATCTACCAGACTCAACCTACTTTCTGTCCTGTATAAAATGACTATGTATTTCTGTTATCTGGGCTCTGTCTGCAGGTTCATTACGAGCTGAATGAACGAGTCCATGCATGTTTGTATCAGATATCTTTACCTCTGAATAAAACAGCTTTTTATTATACGAATATCCACCCTGTCCAGAGTCTCTACTTCGTCTCAGTTCTCCAGTAAACTTGTGTCATCAACAATCCACAACATAATGTGTTATTTTGGGAGAATGTGGGCAATGATCCCACTACCTCTCGCATGCTAAGCAAGCACTCTATCATTTGAGCTAATTCCCCATCCTTGTTGATTTGCCACAAGGAGCAACCAAGAGGGTCTAGTCTTGTCAGGCTATACTGTTGGTGTACTTGTTAGTTCTTGCGCCAGCACTGGCCGAGGCTCTGTGCATCCTAAAAATATCTCTTTGTAGCAACCGGCCGGTTAGCTCAGTTGGTTAGAGCGTGGTGCTAATAACGCCAAGGTCGTGGGTTCGATCCCCGTACTGGCCATGAGGTACAGTTTGAGTGTCAAAATCAGGAGTCACTTGCATGTGTATGGTCAAGTGTGCCACATAATTAATATTAGCGACGTGCCGAAATAGCTCAGTTGGGAGAGCGTTAGACTGAAGATCTAAAGGTCCCTGGTTCGATCCCGGGTTTCGGCATTAGTTGTCGTTCAATCTTTATCCTCTGCTTTGCCTAAAAGGAAACTTCGCACAGCTTTTTTTGTGGGCATCAATTGTGTGTGCCTACAGCTCCTCGGAAAGTTAGTCGTGTCATTCTTTTACATCCGACATTGTGACATCAGTGTTACATGAAAGTTGCTTGTCATTGTTACTTGACAGTTGGTTGTTGTTAGACAAAGCTGCATGAAGTGTGAACTGGAACGTTCTTGGATCCACAACAAAATGTATTATTTTGGAGAATGTGTGCATCGATCCCACTACCTCTCGCATGCTAAGCAAGCACTCTACCATTTGAGCTAATTCCCCATCCTTGTTGATTTGCCACAAGGAGCAACCAAGAGGGTCTAGTCTTGTCAGGCTATACTGTTGGTGTACTTGTTCGTTTTTTCGCCAGCACTGGCCGAGGCTCTGTGCATCCTAAAAATGACTTTTTTTACCAAGCGGCCGGTTAGCTCAGTTGGTTAGAGCGTGGTGCTAATAACGCCAGTTCTATCTTTATCCTCTGCTTTGCCTACAAGGAAACTTCGCACAGCTTTTTTTGTGGGCATCAATTGTGTGTGCCTACAGCTCCTCGGAAAGTTAGTCGTGTCATTCTTTTACATCCGACATTGTGACATCAGTGTTACATGAAAGTTGCTTGTCGTTGTTACATGACAGTAGGTTGTTGTTAGACAAAGCTGCATGAAGTGTGAACTGGAAGGTTCTTGGATCCTGTAAGAAATACCATTGTAAATAACACAAGCATATTGCTATTACATTGTTATAACTAACTTCTTTCTTAAACAAGGTTCTCTCACATACTCACAAGCAGAAACTGAGACACACACACACCAGAGACAGATGGCTGACACAGAACATTCATAAACACTGATAAGGCAGGGAAGGCCTTGAGCAAGAGTGCTTGGGTCTGCATCCCACGAGATAATGAGACACACACATAACCAAGGACTGAGGGCTGACGTAAACCTTTCATAAACACCGATTAGATAGGAACATCTGCGCACACACCTAAATCTCCTGTTTTAACTGAACATTGGTAACAAAGAACTTTTGATACAAGACTCAGAAGGATGACGCACAGCTCATCCGGACCAATCTGAGAAGACAACAACCTGATCAGGACCAACCAGAAAACCAGATCTACCAGACTCAACCTACTTTCTGTCCTGTATAAAATGACTATGTATTTCTGTTATCTGGGCTCTGTCTGCAGGTTCATTACGAGCTGAATGAACGAGTCCATGCATGTTTGTATCAGATATCTTTACCTCTGAATAAAACTGCTTTTTATTATACGAATATCCACCCTGTCCAGAGTCTCTACTTCGTCTCAGTTCTCCAGTAAACTTGTGTCATCAACAATCCACAACATAATGTGTTATTTTGGGAGAATGTGGGCAATGATCCCACTACCTCTCGCATGCTAAGCAAGCACTCTATCATTTGAGCTAATTCCCCATCCTTGTTGATTTGCCACAAGGAGCAACCAAGAGGGTCTAGTCTTGTCAGGCTATACTGTTGGTGTACTTGTTAGTTCTTGCGCCAGCACTGGCCGAGGCTCTGTGCATCCTAAAAATATCTCTTTGTAGCAACCGGCCGGTTAGCTCAGTTGGTTAGAGCGTGGTGCTAATAACGCCAAGGTCGTGGGTTCGATCCCCGTACTGGCCATGAGGTACATTTTGAGTGTCAAAATCAGGAGTCACTTGCATGTGTATGGTCAAGTGTGCCACATAATTAATATTAGCGACGTACCGAAATAGCTCAGTTGGGAGAGCGTTAGACTGAAGATCTAAAGGTCCCTGGTTCGATCCCGGGTTTCAGCATTAGTTGTCGTTCAATCTTTATCCTCTGCTTTGCCTAAAAGGAAACTTCGCACAGCTTTTTTTGTGGGCATCAATTGTGTGTGCCTACAGCTCCTCGGAAAGTTAGTCGTGTCATTCTTTTACATCCGACATTGTGACATCAGTGTTACATGAAAGTTGCTTGTCATTGTTACTTGACAGTTGGTTGTTGTTAGACAAAGCTGCATGAAGTGTGAACTGGAACGTTCTTGGATCCACAACAAAATGTATTATTTTGGAGAATGTGTGCATCGATCCCACTACCTCTCGCATGCTAAGCAAGCACTCTACCATTTGAGCTAATTCCCCATCCTTGTTAATTTGCCACAAGCAGCAACCAAGAGGGTCTAGTCTTGTCAGGCTATACTGTTGGTGTACTTGTTAGTTCTTGCGCCAGCACTGGCCGAGGCTCTGTGCATCCTAAAAATGTCGCTTCGTAGCAAGCGGCCGGTTAGCTCAGTTGGTTAGAGCGTGGTGCTAATAACGCCAGTTCTATCTTTATCCTCTGCTTTGGCTTCAAGGAAACTTCCCACAGCTTTGTTTGTGGTCATCAACTGTGTGTGCCTACTGCTCCTCTGAAAGTTAGTGAGGTCATTCTTTTTCATCCGACATTGTGACATCAGTGTTACATGAAAGTTGCTTGTCGTTGTTACATGACAGTAGGTTGTTGTTAGACAAAGCTGCATGAAGTGTGAACTGGAAGGTTCTTGGATCCACAACATAATGTGTTATTTTTGAGAATGTGGGCAATGATCCCACTACCTCTCGCATGCTAAGCAAGCACTCTATCATTTGAGCTAATTCCCCATCCTTGTTGATTTGCCACAAGGAGCAACCAAGAGGGTCTAGTCTTGTCAGGCTATACTGTTGGTGTACTTGTTAGTTCTTGCGCCAGCACTGGCCGAGGCTCTGTGCATCCTAAAAATGTCGGTTCGTAGCAAGCGGCCGGTTAGCTCAGTTGGTTAGAGCGTGGTGCTAATAACGCCAAGGTCGTGGGTTCGATCCCCGTACTGGCCATGAGGTACATTTTGAGTGTCAAAATCAGGAGTCACTTGCATGTGTATGGTCAAGTGTGCCACATAATTAATATTAGTGACGTGCCGAAATAGCTCAGTTGGGAGAGCGTTAGACTGAAGATCTAAAGGTCCCTGGTTCGATCCCGGGTTTCGGCATTAGTTGTCGTTCAATCTTTATCCTCTGCTTTGCCTACAAGGAAACTTCGCACAGCTTTTTTTGTGGGCATCAATTGTGTGTGCCTACAGCTCCTCGGAAAGTTAGTCGTGTCATTCTTTTACATCCGACATTGTGACATCAGTGTTACATGAAAGTTGCTTGTCATTGTTACTTGACAGTTGGTTGTTGTTAGACAAAGCTGCATGAAGTGTGAACTGGAACGTTCTTGGATCCACAACAAAATGTATTATTTTGGAGAATGTGTGCATCGATCCCACTACCTCTCGCATGCTAAGCAAGCACTCTACCATTTGAGCTAATTCCCCATCCTTGTTGATTTGCCACAAGGAGCAACCAAGAGGGTCTAGTCTTGTCAGGCTATACTGTTGATGTACTTGTTCGTTTTTTCGCCAGCACTGGCCGAGGCTCTGTGCATCCTAAAAATGACTTTTTTTACCAAGCGGCCGGTTAGCTCAGTTGGTTAGAGCGTGGTGCTAATAACGCCAGTTCTATCTTTATCCTCTGCTTTGCCTACAAGGAAACTTCGCACAGCTTTTTTTGTGGGCATCAATTGTGTGTGCCTACAGCTCCTCGGAAAGTTAGTCGTGTCATTCTTTTACATCCGACATTGTGACATCAGTGTTACATGAAAGTTGCTTGTCGTTGTTACATGACAGTAGGTTGTTGTTAGACAAAGCTGCATGAAGTGTGAACTGGAAGGTTCTTGGATCCTGTAAGAAATACCATTGTAAATAACACAAGCATATTGCTATTACATTGTTATAACTAACTTCTTTCTTAAACAAGGTTCTCTCACATACTCACAAGCAGAAACTGAGACACACACACACCAGAGACAGATGGCTGACACAGAACATTCATAAACACTGATAAGGCAGGGAAGGCCTTGAGCAAGAGTGCTTGGGTCTGCATCCCACGAGATAATGAGACACACACATAACCAAGGACTGAGGGCTGACGTAAACCTTTCATAAACACCGATTAGATAGGAACATCTGCGCACACACCTAAATCTCCTGTTTTAACTGAACATTGGTAACAAAGAACTTTTGATACAAGACTCAGAAGGATGACGCACAGCTCATCCGGACCAATCTGAGAAGACAACAACCTGATCAGGACCAACCAGAAAACCAGATCTACCAGACTCAACCTACTTTCTGTCCTGTATAAAATGACTATGTATTTCTGTTATCTGGGCTCTGTCTGCAGGTTCATTACGAGCTGAATGAACGAGTCCATGCATGTTTGTATCAGATATCTTTACCTCTGAATAAAACTGCTTTTTATTATACGAATATCCACCCTGTCCAGAGTCTCTACTTCGTCTCAGTTCTCCAGTAAACTTGTGTCATCAACAATCCACAACATAATGTGTTATTTTGGAGAATGTGGGCAATGATCCCACTACCTCTCGCATGCTAAGCAAGCACTCTATCATTTGAGCTAATTCCCCATCCTTGTTGATTTGCCACAAGGAGCAACCAAGAGGGTCTAGTCTTGTCAGGCTATACTGTTGGTGTACTTGTTAGTTCTTGCGCCAGCACTGGCCGAGGCTCTGTGCATCCTAAAAATGTCTCTTTGTAGCAACCGGCCGGTTAGCTAAGTTGGTTAGAGCGTGGTGCTAATAACGCCAAGGTCGTAGGTTCGATCCCTGTACTGGCCATGAGGTACATTTTGAGTGTCAAAATCATGAGTCACTTGCATGTGAATGGTCAAGTGTGCCACATAATTAAAATTAGTGACGTGCCGAAATAGCTCAGTTGGGAGAGCGTTAGACTGAAGATCTAAAGGTCCCTGGTTCGATCCCGGGTTTCGGCATTAGTTGTCGTTCAATTTTTATCCTCTGCTTTGCCTACAAGGAAACTTCGCACAGCTTTTTTTGTGGGCATCAATTGTGTGTGCCTACAGCTCCTCGGAAAGTTAGTCGTGTCATTCTTTTACATCCGACATTATGACATCAGTGTTACATGAAAGTTGCTTTTCATTGTTACATGACAGTTGGTTGTTGTTAGACAAAGCTGCATGAAGTGTGAACTGGAACGTTCTTGGATCCACAACAAAATGTGTTATTTTGGAGAATGTGGGCATCGATCCCACTACCTCTCGCATGCTAAGCAAGCACTCTACCATTTGAGCTAATTCCCCATCCTTGTTAATTTGCCACAAGCAGCAACCAAGAGGGTCTAGTCTTGTCAGGCTATACTGTTGGTGTACTTGTTAGTTCTTGCGCCAGCACTGGCCGAGGCTCTGTGCATCCTAAAAATGTCGCTTCGTAGCAAGCGGCCGGTTAGCTCAGTTGGTTAGAGCGTGGTGCTAATAACGCCAGTTCTATCTTTATCCTCTGCTTTGGCTTCAAGGAAACTTCCCACAGCTTTGTTTGTGGTCATCAACTGTGTGTGCCTACTGCTCCTCTGAAAGTTAGTGAGGTCATTCTTTTTCATCCGACATTGTGACATCAGTGTTACATGAAAGTTGCTTGTCGTTGTTACATGACAGTAGGTTGTTGTTAGACAAAGCTGCATGAAGTGTGAACTGGAAGGTTCTTGGATCCACAACATAATGTGTTATTTTTGAGAATGTGGGCAATGATCCCACTACCTCTCGCATGCTAAGCAAGCACTCTATCATTTGAGCTAATTCCCCATCCTTGTTGATTTGCCACAAGGAGCAACCAAGAGGGTCTAGTCTTGTCAGGCTATACTGTTGGTGTACTTGTTAGTTCTTGCGCCAGCACTGGCCGAGGCTCTGTGCATCCTAAAAATGTCGGTTCGTAGCAAGCGGCCGGTTAGCTCAGTTGGTTAGAGCGTGGTGCTAATAACGCCAAGGTCGTGGGTTCGATCCCCGTACTGGCCATGAGGTACATTTTGAGTGTCAAAATCAGGAGTCACTTGCATGTGTATGGTCAAGTGTGCCACATAATTAATATTAGTGACGTGCCGAAATAGCTCAGTTGGGAGAGCGTTAGACTGAAGATCTAAAGGTCCCTGGTTCGATCCCGGGTTTCGGCATTAGTTGTCGTTCAATCTTTATCCTCTGCTTTGCCTACAAGGAAACTTCGCACAGCTTTTTTTGTGGGCATCAATTGTGTGTGCCTACAGCTCCTCGGAAAGTTAGTCGTGTCATTCTTTTACATCCGACATTGTGACATCAGTGTTACATGAAAGTTGCTTGTCATTGTTACTTGACAGTTGGTTGTTGTTAGACAAAGCTGCATGAAGTGTGAACTGGAACGTTCTTGGATCCACAACAAAATGTATTATTTTGGAGAATGTGTGCATCGATCCCACTACCTCTCGCATGCTAAGCAAGCACTCTACCATTTGAGCTAATTCCCCATCCTTGTTGATTTGCCACAAGGAGCAACCAAGAGGGTCTAGTCTTGTCAGGCTATACTGTTGATGTACTTGTTCGTTTTTTCGCCAGCACTGGCCGAGGCTCTGTGCATCCTAAAAATGACTTTTTTTACCAAGCGGCCGGTTAGCTCAGTTGGTTAGAGCGTGGTGCTAATAACGCCAGTTCTATCTTTATCCTCTGCTTTGCCTACAAGGAAACTTCGCACAGCTTTTTTTGTGGGCATCAATTGTGTGTGCCTACAGCTCCTCGGAAAGTTAGTCGTGTCATTCTTTTACATCCGACATTGTGACATCAGTGTTACATGAAAGTTGCTTGTCGTTGTTACATGACAGTAGGTTGTTGTTAGACAAAGCTGCATGAAGTGTGAACTGGAAGGTTCTTGGATCCTGTAAGAAATACCATTGTAAATAACACAAGCATATTGCTATTACATTGTTATAACTAACTTCTTTCTTAAACAAGGTTCTCTCACATACTCACAAGCAGAAACTGAGACACACACACACCAGAGACAGATGGCTGACACAGAACATTCATAAACACTGATAAGGCAGGGAAGGCCTTGAGCAAGAGTGCTTGGGTCTGCATCCCACGAGATAATGAGACACACACATAACCAAGGACTGAGGGCTGACGTAAACCTTTCATAAACACCGATTAGATAGGAACATCTGCGCACACACCTAAATCTCCTGTTTTAACTGAACATTGGTAACAAAGAACTTTTGATACAAGACTCAGAAGGATGACGCACAGCTCATCCGGACCAATCTGAGAAGACAACAACCTGATCAGGACCAACCAGAAAACCAGATCTACCAGACTCAACCTACTTTCTGTCCTGTATAAAATGACTATGTATTTCTGTTATCTGGGCTCTGTCTGCAGGTTCATTACGAGCTGAATGAACGAGTCCATGCATGTTTGTATCAGATATCTTTACCTCTGAATAAAACTGCTTTTTATTATACGAATATCCACCCTGTCCAGAGTCTCTACTTCGTCTCAGTTCTCCAGTAAACTTGTGTCATCAACAATCCACAACATAATGTGTTATTTTGGAGAATGTGGGCAATGATCCCACTACCTCTCGCATGCTAAGCAAGCACTCTATCATTTGAGCTAATTCCCCATCCTTGTTGATTTGCCACAAGGAGCAACCAAGAGGGTCTAGTCTTGTCAGGCTATACTGTTGGTGTACTTGTTAGTTCTTGCGCCAGCACTGGCCGAGGCTCTGTGCATCCTAAAAATGTCTCTTTGTAGCAACCGGCCGGTTAGCTAAGTTGGTTAGAGCGTGGTGCTAATAACGCCAAGGTCGTAGGTTCGATCCCTGTACTGGCCATGAGGTACATTTTGAGTGTCAAAATCATGAGTCACTTGCATGTGAATGGTCAAGTGTGCCACATAATTAAAATTAGTGACGTGCCGAAATAGCTCAGTTGGGAGAGCGTTAGACTGAAGATCTAAAGGTCCCTGGTTCGATCCCGGGTTTCGGCATTAGTTGTCGTTCAATTTTTATCCTCTGCTTTGCCTACAAGGAAACTTCGCACAGCTTTTTTTGTGGGCATCAATTGTGTGTGCCTACAGCTCCTCGGAAAGTTAGTCGTGTCATTCTTTTACATCCGACATTATGACATCAGTGTTACATGAAAGTTGCTTTTCATTGTTACATGACAGTTGGTTGTTGTTAGACAAAGCTGCATGAAGTGTGAACTGGAACGTTCTTGGATCCACAACAAAATGTGTTATTTTGGAGAATGTGGGCATCGATCCCACTACCTCTCGCATGCTAAGCAAGCACTCTACCATTTGAGCTAATTCCCCATCCTTGTTAATTTGCCACAAGCAGCAACCAAGAGGGTCTAGTCTTGTCAGGCTATACTGTTGGTGTACTTGTTAGTTCTTGCGCCAGCACTGGCCGAGGCTCTGTGCATCCTAAAAATGTCGCTTCGTAGCAAGCGGCCGGTTAGCTCAGTTGGTTAGAGCGTGGTGCTAATAACGCCAGTTCTATCTTTATCCTCTGCTTTGGCTTCAAGGAAACTTCCCACAGCTTTGTTTGTGGTCATCAACTGTGTGTGCCTACTGCTCCTCTGAAAGTTAGTGAGGTCATTCTTTTTCATCCGACATTGTGACATCAGTGTTACATGAAAGTTGCTTGTCGTTGTTACATGACAGTAGGTTGTTGTTAGACAAAGCTGCATGAAGTGTGAACTGGAAGGTTCTTGGATCCACAACATAATGTGTTATTTTTGAGAATGTGGGCAATGATCCCACTACCTCTCGCATGCTAAGCAAGCACTCTATCATTTGAGCTAATTCCCCATCCTTGTTGATTTGCCACAAGGAGCAACCAAGAGGGTCTAGTCTTGTCAGGCTATACTGTTGGTGTACTTGTTAGTTCTTGCGCCAGCACTGGCCGAGGCTCTGTGCATCCTAAAAATGTCGGTTCGTAGCAAGCGGCCGGTTAGCTCAGTTGGTTAGAGCGTGGTGCTAATAACGCCAAGGTCGTGGGTTCGATCCCCGTACTGGCCATGAGGTACATTTTGAGTGTCAAAATCAGGAGTCACTTGCATGTGTATGGTCAAGTGTGCCACATAATTAATATTAGTGACGTGCCGAAATAGCTCAGTTGGGAGAGCGTTAGACTGAAGATCTAAAGGTCCCTGGTTCGATCCCGGGTTTCGGCATTAGTTGTCGTTCAATCTTTATCCTCTGCTTTGCCTACAAGGAAACTTCGCACAGCTTTTTTTGTGGGCATCAATTGTGTGTGCCTACAGCTCCTCGGAAAGTTAGTCGTGTCATTCTTTTACATCCGACATTGTGACATCAGTGTTACATGAAAGTTGCTTGTCATTGTTACTTGACAGTTGGTTGTTGTTAGACAAAGCTGCATGAAGTGTGAACTGGAACGTTCTTGGATCCACAACAAAATGTATTATTTTGGAGAATGTGTGCATCGATCCCACTACCTCTCGCATGCTAAGCAAGCACTCTACCATTTGAGCTAATTCCCCATCCTTGTTGATTTGCCACAAGGAGCAACCAAGAGGGTCTAGTCTTGTCAGGCTATACTGTTGATGTACTTGTTCGTTTTTTCGCCAGCACTGGCCGAGGCTCTGTGCATCCTAAAAATGACTTTTTTTACCAAGCGGCCGGTTAGCTCAGTTGGTTAGAGCGTGGTGCTAATAACGCCAGTTCTATCTTTATCCTCTGCTTTGCCTACAAGGAAACTTCGCACAGCTTTTTTTGTGGGCATCAATTGTGTGTGCCTACAGCTCCTCGGAAAGTTAGTCGTGTCATTCTTTTACATCCGACATTGTGACATCAGTGTTACATGAAAGTTGCTTGTCGTTGTTACATGACAGTAGGTTGTTGTTAGACAAAGCTGCATGAAGTGTGAACTGGAAGGTTCTTGGATCCTGTAAGAAATACCATTGTAAATAACACAAGCATATTGCTATTACATTGTTATAACTAACTTCTTTCTTAAACAAGGTTCTCTCACATACTCACAAGCAGAAACTGAGACACACACACACCAGAGACAGATGGCTGACACAGAACATTCATAAACACTGATAAGGCAGGGAAGGCCTTGAGCAAGAGTGCTTGGGTCTGCATCCCACGAGATAATGAGACACACACATAACCAAGGACTGAGGGCTGACGTAAACCTTTCATAAACACCGATTAGATAGGAACATCTGCGCACACACCTAAATCTCCTGTTTTAACTGAACATTGGTAACAAAGAACTTTTGATACAAGACTCAGAAGGATGACGCACAGCTCATCCGGACCAATCTGAGAAGACAACAACCTGATCAGGACCAACCAGAAAACCAGATCTACCAGACTCAACCTACTTTCTGTCCTGTATAAAATGACTATGTATTTCTGTTATCTGGGCTCTGTCTGCAGGTTCATTACGAGCTGAATGAACGAGTCCATGCATGTTTGTATCAGATATCTTTACCTCTGAATAAAACTGCTTTTTATTATACGAATATCCACCCTGTCCAGAGTCTCTACTTCGTCTCAGTTCTCCAGTAAACTTGTGTCATCAACAATCCACAACATAATGTGTTATTTTGGAGAATGTGGGCAATGATCCCACTACCTCTCGCATGCTAAGCAAGCACTCTATCATTTGAGCTAATTCCCCATCCTTGTTGATTTGCCACAAGGAGCAACCAAGAGGGTCTAGTCTTGTCAGGCTATACTGTTGGTGTACTTGTTAGTTCTTGCGCCAGCACTGGCCGAGGCTCTGTGCATCCTAAAAATGTCTCTTTGTAGCAACCGGCCGGTTAGCTCAGTTGGTTAGAGCGTGGTGCTAATAACGCCAGTTCTATCTTTATCCTCTGCTTTGGCTTCAAGGAAACTTCCCACAGCTTTGTTTGTGGTCATCAATTGTGTGTGCCTACTGCTCCTCTGAAAGTTAGTGAGGTCATTCTTTTTCATCCGACATTGTGACATCAGTGTTACATGAAAGTTGCTTGTCGTTGTTACATGACAGTAGGTTGTTGTTAGACAAACCTGCATGAAGTGTGAACTGGAAGGTTCTTGGATCCACAACATAATGTGTTATTTTTGAGAATGTGGGCAATGATCCCACTACCTCTCGCATGCTAAGCAAGCACTCTACCATTTGAGCTAATTCCCCATCCTTGTTGATTTGCCACAAGGAGCAACCAAGAGGGTCTAGTCTTGTCAGGCTATACTGTTGGTGTACTTGTTAGTTCTTGCGCCAGCACTGGCCGAGGCTCTGTGCATCCTAAAAATGTCGGTTCGTAGCAAGCGGCCGGTTAGCTCAATTGGTTAGAGCGTGGTGCTAATAACGCCAAGGTCGTGGGTTCGATCCCCTTACTGGCCATGAGGTACATTTTGAGTGTCAAAATCAGGAGTCACTTGCATGTGTATGGTCAAGTGTGCCACATAATTAATATTAGTGACGTGCCGAAATAGCTCAGTTGGGAGAGCGTTAGACTGAAGATCTAAAGGTCACTGGTTCGATCCCGGGTTTCGGCATTAGTTGTCGTTCAATCTTTATCCTCTGCTTTGCCTACAAGGAAACTTCGCACAGCTTTTTTTGTGGGCATCAATTGTGTGTGCCTACAGCTCCTCGGAAAGTTAGTCGTGTCATTCTTTTACATCCGACATTGTGACATCAGTGTTACATGAAAGTTGCTTGTCATTGTTACTTGACAGTTGGTTGTTGTTAGACAAAGCTGCATGAAGTGTGAACTGGAACGTTCTTGGATCCACAACAAAATGTATTATTTTGGAGAATGTGTGCATCGATCCCACTACCTCTCGCATGCTAAGCAAGCACTCTACCATTTGAGCTAATTCCCCATCCTTGTTGATTTGCCACAAGGAGCAACCAAGAGGGTCTAGTCTTGTCAGGCTATACTGTTGATGTACTTGTTCGTTTTTTCGCCAGCACTGGCCGAGGCTCTGTGCATCCTAAAAATGACTTTTTTTACCAAGCGGCCGGTTAGCTCAGTTGGTTAGAGCGTGGTGCTAATAACGCCAGTTCTATCTTTATCCTCTGCTTTGCCTACAAGGAAACTTCGCACAGCTTTTTTTGTGGGCATCAATTGTGTGTGCCTACAGCTCCTCGGAAAGTTAGTCGTGTCATTCTTTTACATCCGACATTGTGACATCAGTGTTACATGAAAGTTGCTTGTCGTTGTTACATGACAGTAGGTTGTTGTTAGACAAAGCTGCATGAAGTGTGAACTGGAAGGTTCTTGGATCCTGTAAGAAATACCATTGTAAATAACACAAGCATATTGCTATTACATTGTTATAACTAACTTCTTTCTTAAACAAGGTTCTCTCACATACTCACAAGCAGAAACTGAGACACACACACACCAGAGACAGATGGCTGACACAGAACATTCATAAACACTGATAAGGCAGGGAAGGCCTTGAGCAAGAGTGCTTGGGTCTGCATCCCACGAGATAATGAGACACACACATAACCAAGGACTGAGGGCTGACGTAAACCTTTCATAAACACCGATTAGATAGGAACATCTGCGCACACACCTAAATCTCCTGTTTTAACTGAACATTGGTAACAAAGAACTTTTGATACAAGACTCAGAAGGATGACGCACAGCTCATCCGGACCAATCTGAGAAGACAACAACCTGATCAGGACCAACCAGAAAACCAGATCTACCAGACTCAACCTACTTTCTGTCCTGTATAAAATGACTATGTATTTCTGTTATCTGGGCTCTGTCTGCAGGTTCATTACGAGCTGAATGAACGAGTCCATGCATGTTTGTATCAGATATCTTTACCTCTGAATAAAACTGCTTTTTATTATACGAATATCCACCCTGTCCAGAGTCTCTACTTCGTCTCAGTTCTCCAGTAAACTTGTGTCATCAACAATCCACAACATAATGTGTTATTTTGGAGAATGTGGGCAATGATCCCACTACCTCTCGCATGCTAAGCAAGCACTCTATCATTTGAGCTAATTCCCCATCCTTGTTGATTTGCCACAAGGAGCAACCAAGAGGGTCTAGTCTTGTCAGGCTATACTGTTGGTGTACTTGTTAGTTCTTGCGCCAGCACTGGCCGAGGCTCTGTGCATCCTAAAAATGTCTCTTCGTAGCAACCGGCCGGTTAGCTCAGTTGGTTAGAGCGTGGTGCTAATAACGCCAAGGTCGTAGGTTCGATCCCTGTACTGGCCATGAGGTACATTTTGAGTGTCAAAATCATGAGTCACTTGCATGTGAATGGTCAAGTGTGCCACATAATTAAAACTAGTGACGTGCCGAAATAGCTCAGTTGGGAGAGCGTTAGACTAAAGATCTAAAGGTCCCTGGTTTGATCCCGGGTTTCGGCATTAGTTGTCGTTCAATCTTTATCCTCTGCTTTGCCTACAAGGAAACTTCGCACAGCTTTTTTTGTGGGCATCAATTGTGTGTGCCTACAGCTCCTCGGAAAGTTAGTCGTGTCATTCTTTTACATCCGACATTGTGACATCAGTGTTACATGAAAGTTGCTTTTCATTGTTACATGACAGTTGGTTGTTGTTAGCCAAAGCTGCATGAAGTGTGAACTGGAACGTTCTTGGATCCACAACAAAATGTGTTATTTTGGAGAATGTGGGCATCGATCCCACTACCTCTCGCATGCTAAGCAAGCACTCTACCATTTGAGCTAATTCCCCATCCTTGTTAATTTGCCACAAGCAGCAACCAAGAGGGTCTAGTCTTGTCAGGCTATACTGTTGGTGTACTTGTTAGTTCTTGCGCCAGCACTGGCCGAGGCTCTGTGCATCCTAAAAATGTCGGTTCTTAGCAAGCGGCCGGTTAGCTCAGTTGGTTAGAGCGTGGTGCTAATAATGCCAAGGTCGTGGGTTCGATCCCCGTACTGGCCATGAGGTACATTTTGAGTGTCAAAATCAGGAGTCACTTGCATGTGTATGGTCAAGTGTGCCACATAATTAATATTAGTGACGTGCCGAAATAGCTCAGTTGGGAGAGCGTTAGACTGAAGATCAAAAGGTCACTGGTTCGATCCCGGGTTTCGGCATTAGTTGTCGTTCAATCTTTATCCTCTGCTTTGCCTACAAGGAAACTTCGCACAGCTTTTTTTGTGGGCATCAATTGTGTGTGCCTACAGCTCCTCGGAAAGTTAGTCGTGTCATTCTTTTACATCCGACATTGTGACATCAGTGTTACATGAAAGTTGCTTGTCATTGTTACTTGACAGTTGGTTGTTGTTAGACAAAGCTGCATGAAGTGTGAACTGGAACGTTCTTGGATCCACAACAAAATGTATTATTTTGGAGAATGTGTGCATCGATCCCACTACCTCTCGCATGCTAAGCAAGCACTCTACCATTTGAGCTAATTCCCCATCCTTGTTGATTTGCCACAAGGAGCAACCAAGAGGGTCTAGTCTTGTCAGGCTATACTGTTGATGTACTTGTTCGTTTTTTCGCCAGCACTGGCCGAGGCTCTGTGCATCCTAAAAATGACTTTTTTTACCAAGCGGCCGGTTAGCTCAGTTGGTTAGAGCGTGGTGCTAATAACGCCAGTTCTATCTTTATCCTCTGCTTTGCCTACAAGGAAACTTCGCACAGCTTTTTTTGTGGGCATCAATTGTGTGTGCCTACAGCTCCTCGGAAAGTTAGTCGTGTCATTCTTTTACATCCGACATTGTGACATCAGTGTTACATGAAAGTTGCTTGTCGTTGTTACATGACAGTAGGTTGTTGTTAGACAAAGCTGCATGAAGTGTGAACTGGAAGGTTCTTGGATCCTGTAAGAAATACCATTGTAAATAACACAAGCATATTGCTATTACATTGTTATAACTAACTTCTTTCTTAAACAAGGTTCTCTCACATACTCACAAGCAGAAACTGAGACACACACACACCAGAGACAGATGGCTGACACAGAACATTCATAAACACTGATAAGGCAGGGAAGGCCTTGAGCAAGAGTGCTTGGGTCTGCATCCCACGAGATAATGAGACACACACATAACCAAGGACTGAGGGCTGACGTAAACCTTTCATAAACACCGATTAGATAGGAACATCTGCGCACACACCTAAATCTCCTGTTTTAACTGAACATTGGTAACAAAGAACTTTTGATACAAGACTCAGAAGGATGACGCACAGCTCATCCGGACCAATCTGAGAAGACAACAACCTGATCAGGACCAACCAGAAAACCAGATCTACCAGACTCAACCTACTTTCTGTCCTGTATAAAATGACTATGTATTTCTGTTATCTGGGCTCTGTCTGCAGGTTCATTACGAGCTGAATGAACGAGTCCATGCATGTTTGTATCAGATATCTTTACCTCTGAATAAAACTGCTTTTTATTATACGAATATCCACCCTGTCCAGAGTCTCTACTTCGTCTCAGTTCTCCAGTAAACTTGTGTCATCAACAATCCACAACATAATGTGTTATTTTGGAGAATGTGGGCAATGATCCCACTACCTCTCGCATGCTAAGCAAGCACTCTATCATTTGAGCTAATTCCCCATCCTTGTTGATTTGCCACAAGGAGCAACCAAGAGGGTCTAGTCTTGTCAGGCTATACTGTTGGTGTACTTGTTAGTTCTTGCGCCAGCACTGGCCGAGGCTCTGTGCATCCTAAAAATGTCTCTTCGTAGCAACCGGCCGGTTAGCTCAGTTGGTTAGAGCGTGGTGCTAATAACGCCAAGGTCGTAGGTTCGATCCCTGTACTGGCCATGAGGTACATTTTGAGTGTCAAAATCATGAGTCACTTGCATGTGAATGGTCAAGTGTGCCACATAATTAAAACTATTGACGTGCCGAAATAGCTCAGTTGGGAGAGCGTTAGACTGAAGATCTAAAGGTCCCTGGTTTGATCCCGGGTTTCGGCATTAGTTGTCGTTCAATCTTTATCCTCTGCTTTGCCTACAAGGAAACTTCGCACAGCTTTTTTTGTGGGCATCAATTGTGTGTGCCTACAGCTCCTCGGAAAGTTAGTCGTGTCATTCTTTTACATCCGACATTGTGACATCAGTGTTACATGAAAGTTGCTTTTCATTGTTACATGACAGTTGGTTGTTGTTAGACAAAGCTGCATGAAGTGTGAACTGGAACGTTCTTGGATCCACAACAAAATGTGTTATTTTGGAGAATGTGGGCATCGATCCCACTACCTCTCGCATGCTAAGCAAGCACTCTACCATTTGAGCTAATTCCCCATCCTTGTTAATTTGCCACAAGCAGCAACCAAGAGGGTCTAGTCTTGTCAGGCTATACTGTTGGTGTACTTGTTAGTTCTTGCGCCAGCACTGGCCGAGGCTCTGTGCATCCTAAAAATGTCGGTTCGTAGCAAGCGGCCGGTTAGCTCAGTTGGTTAGAGCGTGGTGCTAATAATGCCAAGGTCGTGGGTTCGATCCCCGTACTGGCCATGAGGTACATTTTGAGTGTCAAAATCAGGAGTCACTTGCATGTGTATGGTCAAGTGTGCCACATAATTAATATTAGTGACGTGCCGAAATAGCTCAGTTGGGAGAGCGTTAGACTGAAGATCTAAAGGTCACTGGTTCGATCCCGGGTTTCGGCATTAGTTGTCGTTCAATCTTTATCCTCTGCTTTGCCTACAAGGAAACTTCGCACAGCTTTTTTTGTGGGTATCAATTGTGTGTGCCTACAGCTCCTCGGAAAGTTAGTCGTGTCATTCTTTTACATCCGACATTGTGACATCAGTGTTACATGAAAGTTGCTTGTCATTGTTACTTGACAGTTGGTTGTTGTTAGACAAAGCTGCATGAAGTGTGAACTGGAACGTTCTTGGATCCACAACAAAATGTATTATTTTGGAGAATGTGTGCATCGATCCCACTACCTCTCGCATGCTAAGCAAGCACTCTACCATTTGAGCTAATTCCCCATCCTTGTTGATTTGCCACAAGGAGCAACCAAGAGGGTCTAGTCTTGTCAGGCTATACTGTTGATGTACTTGTTCGTTTTTTCGCCAGCACTGGCCGAGGCTCTGTGCATCCTAAAAATGACTTTTTTTACCAAGCGGCCGGTTAGCTCAGTTGGTTAGAGCGTGGTGCTAATAACGCCAGTTCTATCTTTATCCTCTGCTTTGGCTTCAAGGAAACTTCCCACAGCTTTGTTTGTGGTCATCAACTGTGTGTGCCTACTGCTCCTCTGAAAGTTAGTGAGGTCATTCTTTTTCATCAGGACATTGTGACATCAGTGTTACATGAAAGTTGCTTGTCGTTGTTACATGACAGTAGGTTGTTGTTAGACAAAGCTGCATGAAGTGTGAACTGGAAGGTTCTTGGATCCACAACATAATGTGTTATTTTTGAGAATGTGGGCAATGATCCCACTACCTCTCGCATGCTAAGCAAGCACTCTACCATTTGAGCTAATTCCCCATCCTTGTTGATTTGCCACAGGGAGCAACCAAGAGGGTCTAGTCTTGTCAGGCTATACTGTTGGTGTACTTGTTAGTTCTTGCGCCAGCACTGGCCGAGGCTCTGTGCATCCTAAAAATGTCGCTTCGTATCAAGCGGCCGGTTAGCTCAGGTGGTTAGAGCGTGGTGCTAATAACGCCAAGGTCGTGGGTTCGATCCCCGTACTGGCCATGAGGTACATTTTGAGTGTCAAAATCATGAGTCACTTGCATGTGTATGGTCAAGTGTGCCACATAATTAATATTATGGACGTGCCGAAATAGCTCAGTTGGGAGAGCGTTAGACTGAAGATCTAAAGGTCCCTGGTTTGATCCCGGGTTTCGGCATTAGTTGTCGTTCAATCTTTATCCTCTGCTTTGCCTACAAGGAAACTTCGCACAGCTTTTTTTGTGGGCATCAATTGTGTGTGCCTACAGCTCCTCGGAAAGTTAGTCGTGTCATTCTTTTACATCCGACATTGTGACATCAGTGTTACATGAAAGTTGCTTTTCATTGTTACATGACAGTTGGTTGTTGTTAGACAAAGCTGCATGAAGTGTGAACTGGAACGTTCTTGGATCCACAACAAAATGTGTTATTTTGGAGAATGTGGGCATCGATCCCACTACCTCTCGCATGCTAAGCAAGCACTCTACCATTTGAGCTAATTCCCCATCCTTGTTAATTTGCCACAAGCAGCAACCAAGAGGGTCTAGTCTTGTCAGGCTATACTGTTGGTGTACTTGTTAGTTCTTGCGCCAGCACTGGCCGAGGCTCTGTGCATCCTAAAAATGTCGCTTCGTAGCAAGCGGCCAGTTAGCTCAGTTGGTTAGAGCGTGGTGCTAATAACACCAGTTCTATCTTTATCCTCTGCTTTGGCTTCAAGGAAACTTCCCACAGCTTTGTTTGTGGTCATCAACTGTGTGTGCCTACTGCTCCTCTGAAAGTTAGTGAGGTCATTCTTTTTCATCAGGACATTGTGACATCAGTGTTACATGAAAGTTGCTTGTCGTTGTTACATGACAGTAGGTTGTTGTTAGACAAAGCTGCATGAAGTGTGAACTGGAAGGTTCTTGGATCCACAACATAATGTGTTATTTTTGAGAATGTGGGCAATGATCCCACTACCTCTCGCATGCTAAGCAAGCACTCTACCATTTGAGCTAATTCCCCATCCTTGTTAATTTGCCACAAGCAGCAACCAAGAGGGTCTAGTCTTGTCAGGCTATACTGTTGGTGTACTTGTTAGTTCTTGCGCCAGCACTGGCCGAGGCTCTGTGCATCCTAAAAATGTCGCTTCGTAGCAAGCGGCCAGTTAGCTCAGTTGGTTAGAGCGTGGTGCTAATAACGCCAGTTCTATCTTTATCCTCTGCTTTGGCTTCAAGGAAACTTCCCACAGCTTTGTTTGTGGTCATCAACTGTGTGTGCCTACTGCTCCTCTGAAAGTTAGTGAGGTCATTCTTTTTCATCAGGACATTGTGACATCAGTGTTACATGAAAGTTGCTTGTCGTTGTTACATGACAGTAGGTTGTTGTTAGACAAAGCTGCATGAAGTGTGAACTGGAAGGTTCTTGGATCCACAACATAATGTGTTATTTTTGAGAATGTGGGCAATGATCCCACTACCTCTCGCATGCTAAGCAAGCACTCTACCATTTGAGCTAATTCCCCATCCTTGTTGATTTGCCACAGGGAGCAACCAAGAGGGTCTAGTCTTGTCAGGCTATACTGTTGGTGTACTTGTTAGTTCTTGCGCCAGCACTGGCCGAGGCTCTGTGCATCCTAAAAATGTCGCTTCGTATCAAGCGGCCGGTTAGCTCAGTTGGTTAGAGCGTGGTGCTAATAACGCCAAGGTCGTGGGTTCGATCCCCGTACTGGCCATGAGGTACATTTTGAGTGTCAAAATCATGAGTCACTTGCATGTGTATGGTCAAGTGTGCCACATAATTAATATTATTGACGTGCCGAAATAGCTCAGTTGGGAGAGCGTTAGACTGAAGATCTAAAGGTCCCTGGTTTGATCCCGGGTTTCGGCATTAGTTGTCGTTCAATCTTTATCCTCTGCTTTGCCTACAAGGAAACTTCGCACAGCTTTTTTTGTGGGCATCAATTGTGTGTGCCTACAGCTCCTCGGAAAGTTAGTCGTGTCATTCTTTTACATCCGACATTGTGACATCAGTGTTACATGAAAGTTGCTTTTCATTGTTACATGACAGTTGGTTGTTGTTAGACAAAGCTGCATGAAGTGTGAACTGGAACGTTCTTGGATCCACAACAAAATGTGTTATTTTGGAGAATGTGGGCATCGATCCCACTACCTCTCGCATGCTAAGCAAGCACTCTACCATTTGAGCTAATTCCCCATCCTTGTTAATTTGCCACAAGCAGCAACCAAGAGGGTCTAGTCTTGTCAGGCTATACTGTTGGTGTACTTGTTAGTTCTTGCGCCAGCACTGGCCGAGGCTCTGTGCATCCTAAAAATGTCGCTTCGTAGCAAGTGGCCGGTTAGCTCAGTTGGTTAGAGCGTGGTGCTAATAACGCCAGTTCTTTCTTTATCCTCTGCTTTGGCTTCAAGGAAACTTCCCACAGCTTTGTTTGTGGTCATCAACTGTGTGTGCCTACTGCTCCTCTGAAAGTTAGTGAGGTCATTCTTTTTCATCCGACATTGTGACATCAGTGTTACATGAAAGTTGCTTGTCGTTGTTACATGACAGTAGGTTGTTGTTAGACAAAGCTGCATGAAGTGTGAACTGGAAGGTTCTTGGATCCACAACATAATGTGTTATTTTTGAGAATGTGGGCAATGATCCCACTACCTCTCGCATGCTAAGCAAGCACTCTACCATTTGAGCTAATTCCCCATCCTTGTTGATTTGCCACAAGGAGCAACCAAGAGGGTCTAGTCTTGTCAGGCTATACTGTTGGTGTACTTGTTAGTTCTTGCGCCAGCACTGGCCGAGGCTCTGTGCATCCTAAAAATGTCAGTTCATAGCAAGCGGCCGGTTAGCTCAGTTGGTTAGAGCGTGGTGCTAATAACGCCAAGGTCGTGGGTTCGATCCCCGTACTGGCCATGAGGTACATTTTGAGTGTCAAAATCAGGAGTCACTTGCATGTGTATGGTCAAGTGTGCCACATAATTAATATTATTGACGTGCCGAAATAGCTCAGTTGGGAGAGCGTTAGACTGAAGATCTAAAGGTCCCTGGTTCGATCCCGGGTTTCGGCATTAGTTGTCGTTCAATCTTTATCCTCTGCTTTGCCTACAAGGAAACTTCGCACAGCTTTTTTTGTGGGCATCAATTGTGTGTGCCTACAGCTCCTCGGAAAGTTAGTCGTGTCATTCTTTTACATCCGACATTGTGACATCAGTGTTACATGAAAGTTGCTTTTCATTGTTACATGACAGTTGGTTGTTGTTAGACAAAGCTGCATGAAGTGTGAACTGGAACGTTCTTGGATCCACAACAAAATGTGTTATTTTGGAGAATGTGGGCATCAATCCCACTACCTCTCGCATGCTAAGCAAGCACTCTACCATTTGAGCTAATTCCCCATCCTTGTTAATTTGCCACAAGCAGCAACCAAGAGGGTCTAGTCTTGTCAGGCTATACTGTTGGTGTACTTGTTAGTTCTTGCGCCAGCACTGGCCGAGGCTCTGTGCATCCTAAAAATGTCGCTTCGTAGCAAGTGGCCGGTTAGCTCAGTTGGTTAGAGCGTGGTGCTAATAACGCCAGTTCTATCTTTATCCTCTGCTTTGGCTTCAAGGAAACTTCCCACAGCTTTGTTTGTGGTCATCAACTGTGTGTGCCTACTGCTCCTCTGAAAGTTAGTGAGGTCATTCTTTTTCATCCGACATTGTGACATCAGTGTTACATGAAAGTTGCTTGTCGTTGTTACATGACAGTAGGTTGTTGTTAGACAAAGCTGCATGAAGTGTGAACTGGAAGGTTCTTGGATCCACAACATAATGTGTTATTTTTGAGAATGTGGGCAATGATCCCACTACCTCTCGCATGCTAAGCAAGCACTCTACCATTTGAGCTAATTCCCCATCCTTGTTGATTTGCCACAAGGAGCAACCAAGAGGGTCTAGTCTTGTCAGGCTATACTGTTGGTGTACTTGTTAGTTCTTGCGCCAGCACTGGCCGAGGCTCTGTGCATCCTAAAAATGTCAGTTCATAGCAAGCGGCCGGTTAGCTCAGTTGGTTAGAGCGTGGTGCTAATAACGCCAAGGTCGTGGGTTCGATCCCCGTACTGGCCATGAGGTACATTTTGAGTGTCAAAATCAGGAGTCACTTGCATGTGTATGGTCAAGTGTGCCACATAATTAATTTTAGTGACGTGACGAAATAGCTCAGTTGGGAGAGCGTTAGACTGAAGATCTAAAGTTCCCTGGTTCGATCCCGGGTTTCGGCATTAGTTGTCGTTCAATCTTTATCCTCTGCTTTGCCTACAAGGAAACTTCGCACAGCTTTTTTTGTGGGCATCAATTGTGTGTGCCTACAGCTCCTCGGAAAGTTAGTCGTGTCATTCTTTTACATCCGACATTGTGACATCAGTGTTACATGAAAGTTGCTTTTCATTGTTACATGACAGTTGGTTGTTGTTAGACAAAGCTGCATGAAGTGTGAACTGGAACGTTCTTGGATCCACAACAAAATGTGTTATTTTGGAGAATGTGGGCATCGATCCCACTACCTCTCGCATGCTAAGCAAGCACTCTACCATTTGAGCTAATTCCCCATCCTTGTTAATTTGCCACAAGCAGCAACCAAGAGGGTCTAGTCTTGTCAGGCTATACTGTTGGTGTACTTGTTAGTTCTTGCGCCAGCACTGGCCGAGGCTCTGTGCATCCTAAAAATGTCGCTTCGTAGCAAGCGGCCGGTTAGCTCAGTTGGTTAGAGCGTGGTGCTAATAACGCCAGTTCTATCTTTATCCTCTGCTTTGGCTTCAAGGAAACTTCCCACAGCTTTGTTTGTGGTCATCAACTGTGTGTGCCTACTGCTCCTCTGAAAGTTAGTGAGGTCATTCTTTTTCATCCGACATTGTGACATCAGTGTTACATGAAAGTTGCTTGTCGTTGTTACATGACAGTAGGTTGTTGTTAGACAAAGCTGCATGAAGTGTGAACTGGAAGGTTCTTGGATCCACAACATAATGTGTTATTTTTGAGAATGTGGGCAATGATCCCACTACCTCTCGCATGCTAAGCAAGCACTCTACCATTTGAGCTAATTCCCCATCCTTGTTGATTTGCCACAAGGAGCAACCAAGAGGGTCTAGTCTTGTCAGGCTATACTGTTGGTGTACTTGTTAGTTCTTGCGCCAGCACTGGCCGAGGCTCTGTGCATCCTAAAAATGTCGGTTCGTAGCAAGCGGCCGGTTAGCTCAGTTGGTTAGAGCGTGGTGCTAATAACGCCAAGGTCGTGGGTTCGATCCCCGTACTGGCCATGAGGTACATTTTGAGTGTCAAAATCAGGAGTCACTTGCATGTGTATGGTCAAGTGTGCCACATAATTAATATTAGTGATGTGCCGAAATAGCTCAGTTGGGAGAGCGTTAGACTGAAGATCTAAAGGTTCCTGGTTCGATCCCGGGTTTCGGCATTAGTTGTCGTTCAATCTTTATCCTCTGCTTTGCCTACAAGGAAACTTCGCACAGCTTTTTTTGTGGGCATCAATTGTGTGTGCCTACAGCTCCTCGGAAAGTTAGTCGTGTCATTCTTTTACATCCGACATTGTGACATCAGTGTTACATGAAAGTTGCTTTTCATTGTTACATGACAGTTGGTTGTTGTTAGACAAAGCTGCATGAAGTGTGAACTGGAACGTTCTTGGATCCACAACAAAATGTGTTATTTTGGAGAATGTGGGCATCGATCCCACTACCTCTCGCATGCTAAGCAAGCACTCTACCATTTGAGCTAATTCCCCATCCTTGTTAATTTGCCACAAGCAGCAACCAAGAGGGTCTAGTCTTGTCAGGCTATACTGTTGGTGTACTTGTTAGTTCTTGCGCCAGCACTGGCCGAGGCTCTGTGCATCCTAAAAATGTCGCTTCGTAGCAAGTGGCCGGTTAGCTCAGTTGGTTAGAGCGTGGTGCTAATAACGCCAGTTCTATCTTTATCCTCTGCTTTGGCTTCAAGGAAACTTCCCACAGCTTTGTTTGTGGTCATCAACTGTGTGTGCCTACTGCTCCTCTGAAAGTTAGTGAGGTCATTCTTTTTCATCCGACATTGTGACATCAGTGTTACATGAAAGTTGCTTGTCGTTGTTACATGACAGTAGGTTGTTGTTAGACAAAGCTGCATGAAGTGTGAACTGGAAGGTTCTTGGATCCACAACATAATGTGTTATTTTTGAGAATGTGGGCAATGATCCCACTACCTCTCGCATGCTAAGCAAGCACTCTACCATTTGAGCTAATTCCCCATCCTTGTTGATTTGCCACAAGGAGCAACCAAGAGGGTCTAGTCTTGTCAGGCTATACTGTTGGTGTACTTGTTAGTTCTTGCGCCAGCACTGGCCGAGGCTCTGTGCATCCTAAAAATGTCGGTTCGTAGCAAGCGGCCGGTTAGCTCAGTTGGTTAGAGCGTGGTGCTAATAACGCCAAGGTCGTGGGTTCGATCCCCGTACTGGCCATGAGGTACATTTTGAGTGTCAAAATCAGGAGTCACTTGCATGTGTATGGTCAAGTGTGCCACATAATTAATATTAGTGACGTGCCGAAATAGCTCAGTTGGGAGAGCGTTAGACTGAAGATCTAAAGGTTCCTGGTTCGATCCCGGGTTTCGGCATTAGTTGTCGTTCAATCTTTATCCTCTGCTTTGCCTACAAGGAAACTTCGCACAGCTTTTTTTGTGGGCATCAATTGTGTGTGCCTACAGCTCCTCGGAAAGTTAGTCGTGTCATTCTTTTACATCCGACATTGTGACATCAGTGTTACATGAAAGTTGCTTTTCATTGTTACATGACAGTTGGTTGTTGTTAGACAAAGCTGCATGAAGTGTGAACTGGAACGTTCTTGGATCCACAACAAAATGTGTTATTTTGGAGAATGTGGGCATCGATCCCACTACCTCTCGCATGCTAAGCAAGCACTCTACCATTTGAGCTAATTCCCCATCCTTGTTAATTTGCCACAAGCAGCAACCAAGAGGGTCTAGTCTTGTCAGGCTATACTGTTGGTGTACTTGTTAGTTCTTGCGCCAGCACTGGCCGAGGCTCTGTGCATCCTAAAAATGTCGCTTCGTAGCAAGTGGCCGGTTAGCTCAGTTGGTTAGAGCGTGGTGCTAATAACGCCAGTTCTATCTTTATCCTCTGCTTTGGCTTCAAGGAAACTTCCCACAGCTTTGTTTGTGGTCATCAACTGTGTGTGCCTACTGCTCCTCTGAAAGTTAGTGAGGTCATTCTTTTTCATCCGACATTGTGACATCAGTGTTACATGAAAGTTGCTTGTCGTTGTTACATGACAGTAGGTTGTTGTTAGACAAAGCTGCATGAAGTGTGAACTGGAAGGTTCTTGGATCCACAACATAATGTGTTATTTTTGAGAATGTGGGCAATGATCCCACTACCTCTCGCATGCTAAGCAAGCACTCTACCATTTGAGCTAATTCCCCATCCTTGTTGATTTGCCACAAGGAGCAACCAAGAGGGTCTAGTCTTGTCAGGCTATACTGTTGGTGTACTTGTTAGTTCTTGCGCCAGCACTGGCCGAGGCTCTGTGCATCCTAAAAATGTCAGTTCATAGCAAGCGGCCGGTTAGCTCAGTTGGTTAGAGCGTGGTGCTAATAACGCCAAGGTCGTGGGTTCGATCCCCGTACTGGCCGTGAGGTACATTTTGAGTGTCAAAATCAGGAGTCACTTGCATGTGTATGGTCAAGTGTGCCACATAATTAATATTAGTGACGTGCCGAAATAGCTCAGTTGGGAGAGCGTTAGACTGAAGATCTAAAGGTCCCTGGTTCGATCCCGGGTTTCGGCATTAGTTGTCGTTCAATCTTTATCCTCTGCTTTGCCTACAAGGAAACTTCGCACAGCTTTTTTTGTGGGCATCAATTGTGTGTGCCTACAGCTCCTCGGAAAGTTAGTCGTGTCATTCTTTTACATCCGACATTGTGACATCAGTGTTACATGAAAGTTGCTTTTCATTGTTACATGACAGTTGGTTGTTGTTAGACAAAGCTGCATGAAGTGTGAACTGGAACGTTCTTGGATCCACAACAAAATGTGTTATTTTGGAGAATGTGGGCATCAATCCCACTACCTCTCGCATGCTAAGCAAGCACTCTACCATTTGAGCTAATTCCCCATCCTTGTTAATTTGCCACAAGCAGCAACCAAGAGGGTCTAGTCTTGTCAGGCTATACTGTTGGTGTACTTGTTAGTTCTTGCGCCAGCACTGGCCGAGGCTCTGTGCATCCTAAAAATGTCGCTTCGTAGCAAGTGGCCGGTTAGCTCAGTTGGTTAGAGCGTGGTGCTAATAACGCCAGTTCTATCTTTATCCTCTGCTTTGGCTTCAAGGAAACTTCCCACAGCTTTGTTTGTGGTCATCAACTGTGTGTGCCTACTGCTCCTCTGAAAGTTAGTGAGGTCATTCTTTTTCATCCGACATTGTGACATCAGTGTTACATGAAAGTTGCTTGTCGTTGTTACATGACAGTAGGTTGTTGTTAGACAAAGCTGCATGAAGTGTGAACTGGAAGGTTCTTGGATCCACAACATAATGTGTTATTTTTGAGAATGTGGGCAATGATCCCACTACCTCTCGCATGCTAAGCAAGCACTCTACCATTTGAGCTAATTCCCCATCCTTGTTGATTTGCCACAAGGAGCAACCAAGAGGGTCTAGTCTTGTCAGGCTATACTGTTGGTGTACTTGTTAGTTCTTGCGCCAGCACTGGCCGAGGCTCTGTGCATCCTAAAAATGTCACTTCGTAGCAAGCGGCCGGTTAGCTCAGTTGGTTAGAGCGTGGTGCTAATAACGCCAAGGTCGTGGGTTCGATCCCCGTACTGGCCATGAGGTACATTTTGAGTGTCAAAATCAGGAGTCACTTGCATGTGTATGGTCAAGTGTGCCACATAATTAATATTAGTGACGTGCCGAAATAGCTCAGTTGGGAGAGCGTTAGACTGAAGATCTAAAGGTCCCTGGTTCGATCCCGGGTTTCGGCATTAGTTGTCGTTCAATCTTTATCCTCTGCTTTGCCTACAAGGAAACTTCGCACAGCTTTTTTTGTGGGCATCAATTGTGTGTGCCTACAGCTCCTCGGAAAGTTAGTCGTGTCATTCTTTTACATCCGACATTGTGACATCAGTGTTACATGAAAGTTGCTTTTCATTGTTACATGACAGTTGGTTGTTGTTAGACAAAGCTGCATGAAGTGTGAACTGGAACGTTCTTGGATCCACAACAAAATGTGTTATTTTGGAGAATGTGGGCATCGATCCCACTACCTCTCGCATGCTAAGCAAGCACTCTACCATTTGAGCTAATTCCCCATCCTTGTTAATTTGCCACAAGCAGCAACCAAGAGGGTCTAGTCTTGTCAGGCTATACTGTTGGTGTACTTGTTAGTTCTTGCGCCAGCACTGGCCGAGGCTCTGTGCATCCTAAAAATGTCGGTTCGTAGCAAGCGGCCGGTTAGCTCAGTTGGTTAGAGCGTGGTGCTAATAACGCCAAGGTCGTGGGTTCGATCCCCGTACTGGCCATGAGGTACATTTTGAGTGTCAAAATCAGGAGTCACTTGCATGTGTATGGTCAAGTGTGCCACATAATTAATATTAGTGACGTGCCGAAATAGCTCAGTTGGGAGAGCGTTAGACTGAAGATCTAAAGGTCCCTGGTTCGATCCCGGGTTTCGGCATTAGTTGTCGTTCAATCTTTATCCTCTGCGTTGCCTACAAGGAAACTTCGCACAGCTTTTTTTGTGGGCATCAATTGTGTGTGCCTACTGCTCCTCTGAAAGTTAGTGAGGTCATTCTTTTACATCCGACATTGTGACATCAGTGTTACATGAAAGTTGCTTGTCGTTGTTACATGACAGTAGGTTGTTGTTAGACAAAGCTGCATGAAGTGTGAACTGGAAGGTTCTTGGATCCACAACATAATGTGTTATTTTTGAGAATGTGGGCAATGATCCCACTACCTCTCGCATGCTAAGCAAGCACTCTACCATTTGAGCTAATTCCCCATCCTTGTTGATTTGCCACAAGGAGCAACCAAGAGGGTCTAGTCTTGTCAGGCTATACTGTTGGTGTACTTGTTAGTTCTTGCGCCAGCACTGGCCGAGGCTCTGTGCATCCTAAAAATGTCGGTTCGTAGCAAGCGGCCGGTTAGCTCAGTTGGTTAGAGCTTGGTGCTAATAACGCCAAGGTCGTGGGTTCGATCCCCGTACTGGCCATGAGGTACATTTTGAGTGTCAAAATCAGGAGTCACTTGCATGTGTATGGTCAAGTGTGCCACATAATTAATATTAGTGAAGTGCCGAAATAGCTCAGTTGGGAGAGCGTTAGACTGAAGATCTAAAGGTCCCTGGTTCGATCCCGGGTTTCGGCATTAGTTGTCGTTCAATCTTTATCCTCTGCTTTGCCTACAAGGAAACTTCGCACAGCTTTTTTTGTGGGCATCAATTGTGTGTGCCTACAGCTCCTCGGAAAGTTAGTCGTGTCATTCTTTTACATCCGACATTGTGACATCAGTGTTACATGAAAGTTGCTTTTCATTGTTACATGACAGTTGGTTGTTGTTAGACAAAGCTGCATGAAGTGTGAACTGGAACGTTCTTGGATCCACAACAAAATGTGTTATTTTGGAGAATGTGGGCATCGATCCCACTACCTCTCGCATGCTAAGCAAGCACTCTACCATTTGAGCTAATTCCCCATCCTTGTTAATTTGCCACAAGCAGCAACCAAGAGGGTCTAGTCTTGTCAGGCTATACTGTTGGTGTACTTGTTAGTTCTTGCGCCAGCACTGGCCGAGGCTCTGTGCATCCTAAAAATGTCGCTTCGTAGCAAGCGGCCGGTTAGCTCAGTTGGTTAGAGCGTGGTGCTAATAACGCCAGTTCTATCTTTATCCTCTGCTTTGGCTTCAAGGAAACTTCCCACAGCTTTGTTTGTGGTCATCAACTGTGTGTGCCTACTGCTCCTCTGAAAGTTAGTGAGGTCATTCTTTTTCATCCGACATTGTGACATCAGTGTTACATGAAAGTTGCTTGTCGTTGTTACATGACAGTAGGTTGTTGTTAGACAAAGCTGCATGAAGTGTGAACTGGAAGGTTCTTGGATCCACAACATAATGTGTTATTTTTGAGAATGTGGGCAATGATCCCACTACCTCTCGCATGCTAAGCAAGCACTCTACCATTTGAGCTAATTCCCCATCCTTGTTGATTTGCCACAAGGAGCAACCAAGAGGGTCTAGTCTTGTCAGGCTATACTGTTGGTGTACTTGTTAGTTCTTGCGCCAGCACTGGCCGAGGCTCTGTGCATCCTAAAAATGTCGGTTCGTAGCAAGCGGCCGGTTAGCTCAGTTGGTTAGAGCGTGGTGCTAATAACGCCAAGGTCGTGGGTTCGATCCCCGTACTGGCCATGAGGTACATTTTGAGTGTCAAAATCAGGAGTCACTTGCATGTGTATGGTCAAGTGTGCCACATAATTAATATTAGTGACGTGCAGAAATAGCTCAGTTGGGAGAGCGTTAGACTGAAGATCTAAAGGTCCCTGGTTCGATCCCGGGTATCGGCATTAGTTGTCGTTCAATCTTTATCCTCTGCTTTGCCTACAAGGAAACTTCGCACAGCTTTTTTTGTGGGCATCAATTGTGTGTGCCTACAGCTCCTCGGAAAGTTAGTCGTGTCATTCTTTTACATCCGACATTGTGACATCAGTGTTACATGAAAGTTGCTTTTCATTGTTACATGACAGTTGGTTGTTGTTAGACAAAGCTGCATGAAGTGTGAACTGGAACGTTCTTGGATCCACAACAAAATGTGTTATTTTGGAGAATGTGGGCATCGATCCCACTACCTCTCGCATGCTAAGCAAGCACTCTACCATTTGAGCTAATTCCCCATCCTTGTTAATTTGCCACAAGCAGCAACCAAGAGGGTCTAGTCTTGTCAGGCTATACTGTTGGTGTACTTGTTAGTTCTTGCGCCAGCACTGGCCGAGGCTCTGTGCATCCTAAAAATGTCGCTTCGTAGCAAGCGGCCGGTTAGCTCAGTTGGTTAGAGCGTGGTGCTAATAACGCCAGTTCTATCTTTATCCTCTGCTTTGGCTTCAAGGAAACTTCCCACAGCTTTGTTTGTGGTCATCAACTGTGTGTGCCTACTGCTCCTCTGAAAGTTAGTGAGGTCATTCTTTTTCATCCGACATTGTGACATCAGTGTTACATGAAAGTTGCTTGTCGTTGTTACATGACAGTAGGTTGTTGTTAGACAAAGCTGCATGAAGTGTGAACTGGAAGGTTCTTGGATCCACAACATAATGTGTTATTTTTGAGAATGTGGGCAATGATCCCACTACCTCTCGCATGCTAAGCAAGCACTCTACCATTTGAGCTAATTCCCCATCCTTGTTGATTTGCCACAAGGAGCAACCAAGAGGGTCTAGTCTTGTCAGGCTATACTGTTGGTGTACTTGTTAGTTCTTGCGCCAGCACTGGCCGAGGCTCTGTGCATCCTAAAAATGTCGGTTCGTAGCAAGCGGCCGGTTAGCTCAGTTGGTTAGAGCGTGGTGCTAATAACGCCAAGGTCGTGGGTTCGATCCCCGTACTGGCCATGAGGTACATTTTGAGTGTCAAAATCAGGAGTCACTTGCATGTGTATGGTCAAGTGTGCCACATAATTAATATTAGTGACGTGCCGAAATAGCTCAGTTGGGAGAGCGTTAGACTGAAGATCTAAAGGTCCCTGGTTCGATCCCGGGTTTCGGCATTAGTTGTCGTTCAATCTTTATCCTCTGCTTTGCCTACAAGGAAACTTCGCACAGCTTTTTTTGTGGGCATCAATTGTGTGTGCCTACAGCTCCTCGGAAAGTTAGTCGTGTCATTCTTTTACATCCGACATTGTGACATCAGTGTTACATGAAAGTTGCTTTTCATTGTTACATGACAGTTGGTTGTTGTTAGACAAAGCTGCATGAAGTGTGAACTGGAACGTTCTTGGATCCACAACAAAATGTGTTATTTTGGAGAATGTGGGCATCGATCCCACTACCTCTCGCATGCTAAGCAAGCACTCTACCATTTGAGCTAATTCCCCATCCTTGTTAATTTGCCACAAGCAGCAACCAAGAGGGTCTAGTCTTGTCAGGCTATACTGTTGGTGTACTTGTTAGTTCTTGCGCCAGCACTGGCCGAGGCTCTGTGCATCCTAAAAATGTCGCTTCGTAGCAAGCGGCCGGTTAGCTCAGTTGGTTAGAGCGTGGTGCTAATAACGCCAGTTCTATCTTTATCCTCTGCTTTGGCTTCAAGGAAACTTCCCACAGCTTTGTTTGTGGTCATCAACTGTGTGTGCCTACTGCTCCTCTGAAAGTTAGTGAGGTCATTCTTTTTCATCCGACATTGTGACATCAGTGTTACATGAAAGTTGCTTGTCGTTGTTACATGACAGTAGGTTGTTGTTAGACAAAGCTGCATGAAGTGTGAACTGGAAGGTTCTTGGATCCACAACATAATGTGTTATTTTTGAGAATGTGGGCAATGATCCCACTACCTCTCGCATGCTAAGCAAGCACTCTACCATTTGAGCTAATTCCCCATCCTTGTTGATTTGCCACAAGGAGCAACCAAGAGGGTCTAGTCTTGTCAGGCTATACTGTTGGTGTACTTGTTAGTTCTTGCGCCAGCACTGGCCGAGGCTCTGTGCATCCTAAAAATGTCGGTTCGTAGCAAGCGGCCGGTTAGCTCAGTTGGTTAGAGCGTGGTGCTAATAACGCCAAGGTCGTGGGTTCGATCCCCGTACTGGCCATGAGGTACATTTTGAGTGTCAAAATCAGGAGTCACTTGCATGTGTATGGTCAAGTGTGCCACATAATTAATATTAGTGACGTGCAGAAATAGCTCAGTTGGGAGAGCGTTAGACTGAAGATCTAAAGGTCCCTGGTTCGATCCCGGGTATCGGCATTAGTTGTCGTTCAATCTTTATCCTCTGCTTTGCCTACAAGGAAACTTCGCACAGCTTTTTTTGTGGGCATCAATTGTGTGTGCCTACAGCTCCTCGGAAAGTTAGTCGTGTCATTCTTTTACATCCGACATTGTGACATCAGTGTTACATGAAAGTTGCTTTTCATTGTTACATGACAGTTGGTTGTTGTTAGACAAAGCTGCATGAAGTGTGAACTGGAACGTTCTTGGATCCACAACAAAATGTGTTATTTTGGAGAATGTGGGCATCGATCCCACTACCTCTCGCATGCTAAGCAAGCACTCTACCATTTGAGCTAATTCCCCATCCTTGTTAATTTGCCACAAGCAGCAACCAAGAGGGTCTAGTCTTGTCAGGCTATACTGTTGGTGTACTTGTTAGTTCTTGCGCCAGCACTGGCCGAGGCTCTGTGCATCCTAAAAATGTCGCTTCGTAGCAAGCGGCCGGTTAGCTCAGTTGGTTAGAGCGTGGTGCTAATAACGCCAGTTCTATCTTTATCCTCTGCTTTGGC
The DNA here is from genome assembly GCF_029448725.1 of Salvelinus fontinalis. Lineage (NCBI taxonomy): Eukaryota > Metazoa > Chordata > Actinopteri > Salmoniformes > Salmonidae > Salvelinus > Salvelinus fontinalis. Next base: position 86,522 of record NW_026600973.1, read on the forward strand.
TTCAAGGAAACTTCCCACAGCTTTGTTTGTGGTCATCAACTGTGTGTGCCTACTGCTCCTCTGAAAGTTAGTGAGGTCATTCTTTTTCATCCGACATTGTGACATCAGTGTTACATGAAAGTTGCTTGTCGTTGTTACATGACAGTAGGTTGTTGTTAGACAAAGCTGCATGAAGTGTGAACTGGAAGGTTCTTGGATCCACAACATAATGTGTTATTTTTGAGAATGTGGGCAATGATCCCACTACCTCTCGCATGCTAAGCAAGCACTCTACCATTTGAGCTAATTCCCCATCCTTGTTGATTTGCCACAAGGAGCAACCAAGAGGGTCTAGTCTTGTCAGGCTATACTGTTGGTGTACTTGTTAGTTCTTGCGCCAGCACTGGCCGAGGCTCTGTGCATCCTAAAAATGTCGGTTCGTAGCAAGCGGCCGGTTAGCTCAGTTGGTTAGAGCGTGGTGCTAATAACGCCAAGGTCGTGGGTTCGATCCCCGTACTGGCCATGAGGTACATTTTGAGTGTCAAAATCAGGAGTCACTTGCATGTGTATGGTCAAGTGTGCCACATAATTAATATTAGTGACGTGCCGAAATAGCTCAGTTGGGAGAGCGTTAGACTGAAGATCTAAAGGTCCCTGGTTCGATCCCGGGTTTCGGCATTAGTTGTCGTTCAATCTTTATCCTCTGCTTTGCCTACAAGGAAACTTCGCACAGCTTTTTTTGTGGGCATCAATTGTGTGTGCCTACAGCTCCTCGGAAAGTTAGTCGTGTCATTCTTTTACATCCGACATTGTGACATCAGTGTTACATGAAAGTTGCTTTTCATTGTTACATGACAGTTGGTTGTTGTTAGACAAAGCTGCATGAAGTGTGAACTGGAACGTTCTTGGATCCACAACAAAATGTGTTATTTTGGAGAATGTGGGCATCGATCCCACTACCTCTCGCATGCTAAGCAAGCACTCTACCATTTGAGCTAATTCCCCATCCTTGTTAATTTGCCACAAGCAGCAACCAAGAGGGTCTAGTCTTGTCAGGCTATACTGTTGGTGTACTTGTTAGTTCTTGCGCCAGCACTGGCCGAGGCTCTGTGCATCCTAAAAATGTCGCTTCGTAGCAAGCGGCCGGTTAGCTCAGTTGGTTAGAGCGTGGTGCTAATAACGCCAGTTCTATCTTTATCCTCTGCTTTGGCTTCAAGGAAACTTCCCACAGCTTTGTTTGTGGTCATCAACTGTGTGTGCCTACTGCTCCTCTGAAAGTTAGTGAGGTCATTCTTTTTCATCCGACATTGTGACATCAGTGTTACATGAAAGTTGCTTGTCGTTGTTACATGACAGTTGGTTGTTGTTAGACAAAGCTGCATGAAGTGTGAACTGGAACGTTCTTGGATCCACAACATAATGTGTTATTTTTGAGAATGTGGGCAATGATCCCACTACCTCTCGCATGCTAAGCAAGCACTCTACCATTTGAGCTAATTCCCCATCCTTGTTGATTTGCCACAAGGAGCAACCAAGAGGGTCTAGTCTTGTCAGGCTATACTGTTGGTGTACTTGTTAGTTCTTGCGCCAGCACTGGCCGAGGCTCTGTGCATCCTAAAAATGTCGGTTCGTAGCAAGCGGCCGGTTAGCTCAGTTGGTTAGAGCGTGGTGCTAATAACGCCAAGGTCGTGGGTTCGATCCCCGTACTGGCCATGAGGTACATTTTGAGTGTCAAAATCAGGAGTCACTTGCATGTGTATGGTCAAGTGTGCCACATAATTAATATTAGTGACGTGCCGAAATAGCTCAGTTGGGAGAGCGTTAGACTGAAGATCTAAAGGTCCCTGGTTCGATCCCGGGTTTCGGCATTAGTTGTCGTTCAATCTTTATCCTCTGCTTTGCCTACAAGGAAACTTCGCACAGCTTTTTTTGTGGGCATCAATTGTGTGTGCCTACAGCTCCTCGGAAAGTTAGTCGTGTCATTCTTTTACATCCGACATTGTGACATCAGTGTTACATGAAAGTTGCTTTTCATTGTTACATGACAGTTGGTTGTTGTTAGACAAAGCTGCATGAAGTGTGAACTGGAACGTTCTTGGATCCACAACAAAATGTGTTATTTTGGAGAATGTGGGCATCGATCCCACTACCTCTCGCATGCTAAGCAAGCACTCTACCATTTGAGCTAATTCCCCATCCTTGTTAATTTGCCACAAGCAGCAACCAAGAGGGTCTAGTCTTGTCAGGCTATACTGTTGGTGTACTTGTTAGTTCTTGCGCCAGCACTGGCCGAGGCTCTGTGCATCCTAAAAATGTCGCTTCGTAGCAAGCGGCCGGTTAGCTCAGTTGGTTAGAGCGTGGTGCTAATAACGCCAAGGTCGTGGGTTCGATCCCCGTACTGGCCATGAGGTACATTTTGAGTGTCAAAATCAGGAGTCACTTGCATGTGTATGGTCAAGTGTGCCACATAATTAATATTAGTGACGTGCCGAAATAGCTCAGTTGGGAGAGCGTTAGACTGAAGATCTAAAGGTCCCTGGTTCGATCCCGGGTTTCGGCATTAGTTGTCGTTCAATCTTTATCCTCTGCTTTGCCTACAAGGAAACTTCGCACAGCTTTTTTTGTGGGCATCAATTGTGTGTGCCTACAGCTCCTCGGAAAGTTAGTCGTGTCATTCTTTTACATCCGACATTGTGACATCAGTGTTACATGAAAGTTGCTTTTCATTGTTACATGACAGTTGGTTGTTGTTAGACAAAGCTGCATGAAGTGTGAACTGGAACGTTCTTGGATCCACAACAAAATGTGTTATTTTGGAGAATGTGGGCATCGATCCCACTACCTCTCGCATGCTAAGCAAGCACTCTACCATTTGAGCTAATTCCCCATCCTTGTTAATTTGCCACAAGCAGCAACCAAGAGGGTCTAGTCTTGTCAGGCTATACTGTTGGTGTACTTGTTAGTTCTTGCGCCAGCACTGGCCGAGGCTCTGTGCATCCTAAAAATGTCGCTTCGTAGCAAGCGGCCGGTTAGCTCAGTTGGTTAGAGCGTGGTGCTAATAACGCCAGTTCTATCTTTATCCTCTGCTTTGGCTTCAAGGAAACTTCCCACAGCTTTGTTTGTGGTCATCAACTGTGTGTGCCTACTGCTCCTCTGAAAGTTAGTGAGGTCATTCTTTTTCATCCGACATTGTGACATCAGTGTTACATGAAAGTTGCTTGTCGTTGTTACATGACAGTAGGTTGTTGTTAGACAAAGCTGCATGAAGTGTGAACTGGAAGGTTCTTGGATCCACAACATAATGTGTTATTTTTGAGAATGTGGGCAATGATCCCACTACCTCTCGCATGCTAAGCAAGCACTCTACCATTTGAGCTAATTCCCCATCCTTGTTGATTTGCCACAAGGAGCAACCAAGAGGGTCTAGTCTTGTCAGGCTATACTGTTGGTGTACTTGTTAGTTCTTGCGCCAGCACTGGCCGAGGCTCTGTGCATCCTAAAAATGTCGGTTCGTAGCAAGCGGCCGGTTAGCTCAGTTGGTTAGAGCGTGGTGCTAATAACGCCAAGGTCGTGGGTTCGATCCCCGTACTGGCCATGAGGTACATTTTGAGTGTCAAAATCAGGAGTCACTTGCATGTGTATGGTCAAGTGTGCCACATAATTAATATTAGTGACGTGCCGAAATAGCTCAGTTGGGAGAGCGTTAGACTGAAGATCTAAAGGTCCCTGGTTCGATCCCGGGTTTCGGCATTAGTTGTCGTTCAATCTTTATCCTCTGCTTTGCCTACAAGGAAACTTCGCACAGCTTTTTTTGTGGGCATCAATTGTGTGTGCCTACAGCTCCTCGGAAAGTTAGTCGTGTCATTCTTTTACATCCGACATTGTGACATCAGTGTTACATGAAAGTTGCTTTTCATTGTTACATGACAGTTGGTTGTTGTTAGACAAAGCTGCATGAAGTGTGAACTGGAACGTTCTTGGATCCACAACAAAATGTGTTATTTTGGAGAATGTGGGCATCGATCCCACTACCTCTCGCATGCTAAGCAAGCACTCTACCATTTGAGCTAATTCCCCATCCTTGTTAATTTGCCACAAGCAGCAACCAAGAGGGTCTAGTCTTGTCAGGCTATACTGTTGGTGTACTTGTTAGTTCTTGCGCCAGCACTGGCCGAGGCTCTGTGCATCCTAAAAATGTCGCTTCGTAGCAAGCGGCCGGTTAGCTCAGTTGGTTAGAGCGTGGTGCTAATAACGCCAAGGTCGTGGGTTCGATCCCCGTACTGGCCATGAGGTACATTTTGAGTGTCAAAATCAGGAGTCACTTGCATGTGTATGGTCAAGTGTGCCACATAATTAATATTAGTGACGTGCCGAAATAGCTCAGTTGGGAGAGCGTTAGACTGAAGATCTAAAGGTCCCTGGTTCGATCCCGGGTTTCGGCATTAGTTGTCGTTCAATCTTTATCCTCTGCGTTGCCTACAAGGAAACTTCGCACAGCTTTTTTTGTGGGCATCAATTGTGTGTGCCTACTGCTCCTCTGAAAGTTAGTGAGGTCATTCTTTTACATCCGACATTGTGACATCAGTGTTACATGAAAGTTGCTTGTCGTTGTTACATGACAGTAGGTTGTTGTTAGACAAAGCTGCATGAAGTGTGAACTGGAAGGTTCTTGGATCCACAACATAATGTGTTATTTTTGAGAATGTGGGCAATGATCCCACTACCTCTCGCATGCTAAGCAAGCACTCTACCATTTGAGCTAATTCCCCATCCTTGTTGATTTGCCACAAGGAGCAACCAAGAGGGTCTAGTCTTGTCAGGCTATACTGTTGGTGTACTTGTTAGTTCTTGCGCCAGCACTGGCCGAGGCTCTGTGCATCCTAAAAATGTCGGTTCGTAGCAAGCGGCCGGTTAGCTCAGTTGGTTAGAGCTTGGTGCTAATAACGCCAAGGTCGTGGGTTCGATCCCCGTACTGGCCATGAGGTACATTTTGAGTGTCAAAATCAGGAGTCACTTGCATGTGTATGGTCAAGTGTGCCACATAATTAATATTAGTGAAGTGCCGAAATAGCTCAGTTGGGAGAGCGTTAGACTGAAGATCTAAAGGTCCCTGGTTCGATCCCGGGTTTCGGCATTAGTTGTCGTTCAATCTTTATCCTCTGCTTTGCCTACAAGGAAACTTCGCACAGCTTTTTTTGTGGGCATCAATTGTGTGTGCCTACAGCTCCTCGGAAAGTTAGTCGTGTCATTCTTTTACATCCGACATTGTGACATCAGTGTTACATGAAAGTTGCTTTTCATTGTTACATGACAGTTGGTTGTTGTTAGACAAAGCTGCATGAAGTGTGAACTGGAACGTTCTTGGATCCACAACAAAATGTGTTATTTTGGAGAATGTGGGCATCGATCCCACTACCTCTCGCATGCTAAGCAAGCACTCTACCATTTGAGCTAATTCCCCATCCTTGTTAATTTGCCACAAGCAGCAACCAAGAGGGTCTAGTCTTGTCAGGCTATACTGTTGGTGTACTTGTTAGTTCTTGCGCCAGCACTGGCCGAGGCTCTGTGCATCCTAAAAATGTCGCTTCGTAGCAAGCGGCCGGTTAGCTCAGTTGGTTAGAGCGTGGTGCTAATAACGCCAGTTCTATCTTTATCCTCTGCTTTGGCTTCAAGGAAACTTCCCACAGCTTTGTTTGTGGTCATCAACTGTGTGTGCCTACTGCTCCTCTGAAAGTTAGTGAGGTCATTCTTTTTCATCCGACATTGTGACATCAGTGTTACATGAAAGTTGCTTGTCGTTGTTACATGACAGTAGGTTGTTGTTAGACAAAGCTGCATGAAGTGTGAACTGGAAGGTTCTTGGATCCACAACATAATGTGTTATTTTTGAGAATGTGGGCAATGATCCCACTACCTCTCGCATGCTAAGCAAGCACTCTACCATTTGAGCTAATTCCCCATCCTTGTTGATTTGCCACAAGGAGCAACCAAGAGGGTCTAGTCTTGTCAGGCTATACTGTTGGTGTACTTGTTAGTTCTTGCGCCAGCACTGGCCGAGGCTCTGTGCATCCTAAAAATGTCGGTTCGTAGCA